>NW_026920573.1:0-17579 GCF_032062105.1 Saccostrea cuccullata | reverse complement strand
CATCAATTCAAAATGATATGGTGATATTATTTACTTATTCGAATAAATTAAATGATATCACCTATTCAGATTTTGAATAGGTGATATCACCTATTCGAATAATTGATATTACTTTTTCGAATAGGTGATATCATCAATTCAAATCAAATAGGTGATATCCCCTATTTGAATAGGTGATATCACTTATTCGAATAGGTGATATCACCTATTCGAATAGATGATATCACCTATTCAAATTCTGAATAGGAGATATCACTGATTTGAATAGGTGATATCACCAATTGAATAGGTGATATCACCTATTGGAACAGGTGATATCACTTTTTGGCAGTATATACCAAAACGGCGCACCATAGTAAATACCTTTTTTTCCGGCACTTATATTGTGCAGTCTTCCAGTTTAATTGTCATATCTTAGCTATATACTCATAATTTTCATAAGTCTATCTCTGTGTGCTACAGATATCTTAAAAGAAAGACATGATTTAGACTCATTGTGTCATTTTAATAAACTAACCAAATACATAGTTATGTTGAATGAGACTGCCTCTTCCGAAATAATGAATTTCATGACACCAGGGTGAGGGGGTTCTGGTGTTAGAACAGGGCTCTATAAACCAATGAGCTAATAGTCTCTGCCACCGTCGCCCACTACAATTTTTGGATATATCATGTAAACTGCTTTGAAAAATCACATATCTCAAAATCTTTGTGGGCGACAGTGGCAGAGTATGTTTTCTGAGAGAAAATTTCACTGAAAATTGATGTCATCCGCAACTTTTTGAGAAAAATGCACGAGTTAATGACGTCACAATTAGCAATTAGGAGGTCATATGGAAAACAATTTGTGTACTAGTATTCTTACTTATGATACATAAAGAATGAACTTTAATAATTTTAATAATTTCTTTCATTACTTTCATATTTTTAGAAAAATACAGGGCTTAATTTGTATTGAAACTGTACCTTGTGCATCCCAAAAATTAGAATATTGAAATATTTTTTAAATAGGAGCATGTACGTTGTATTTATCTTTTGATTTGGAATTGGGCAAAGAATTTCCTAAAAGTCACACTGTTTTCAAGATCCCTCAAACTATTTTCCATTTCCTGGGGTTTTCCCGAACTTCTTTACTGCAAAAATAGGGGGGGGGGGTATGAATAATATATATCTATTCTTTCTATATCATGTCTCAGCAACAAATAATTTGTTCCTGTTTTTCAAATTGACGGTTTTTGTTTGATAATAAAAATGACAATTCCCGAAATTTAGATTATTGAAATTTTTTTTCAGATAGGAGCATGTATTAAGGTGTATTGAGGTAGGATTCTTCTCATATTTCTTGCATTTAAAAATTAATGAAGTTTTCAAAGAATGAAGAAGACAATATCACAACGTGATGGTATCAGTACGATGAAAATTTGACCGATTTATATTAGAGACAAGGTCAGGTCAATATCATTGCCAATGCATCCTCAGGTAGTGTACATTCAAATTTGTTCAAATCATGACGCCCAGGGGTAGGATTGGGCGACAAAAGACGAAGAAAATTTTACATAGGAATATGTGTGAAGTTGAATTATGCTGCTTATTTTTTTTGTGTGTGTGTAAACGGTTGTAATTATATCCCTAGTTTGGTTCCATAGAGTGAAAGAGTGTTCGCAAATAGGGTTATTTTTAGAGTTACCGGTTCGGTCAGGGAGATTCGTGGCTGTTTGTCAAGTGTGCGGCAACGTTTTGATTGTGTCCTAAGTCGACATTTCATGGGGAATTCCAGAAGTTTGTCTGGTAGACGGGTAGCCAGGGAGTCTTTATTTCTACTACTGGGCATTTCTTTCTCCAGCCGGTAATGTATTTTCTTTTGTAGATATTTTGTGGATTTTATTGTAATTTTACGGGGGTTTTCTCCGTTATCATTTGTTGTATAAGTGAGAAGTGTTTAGGTCTTAAATAAAGAAATTATTATCAAAAATGGACGATCAAAGTTTTTCATTTATTTTCATTTTTTCATTTATTCACAACGAGATTGCCACTTTCCAAAGTATTGAGAATAAAAGTAAAATTTGTGAAAGTGCAAGGATGTGTCAATCAAACCCGTCTAACAGTTGGAAGTTTTAAATAACTTTCAAATGAAAAATGATTTTTAATTTTTAATTTATTTTTGTGTGAAATGCTATTAAAATATATAAGTCGTAATATTATACAGAAAATATTAACTTCAAATCTGTGTCCATGCACCTTTAATATATAGGACAAATCTTTTAAAATATTGTTCTCTAGAACCACTTGTCAAGGAAAGATGAAACTTAAGTGGAATCATCCTCAGGTGGTGTGGGTTCGAATTTGTTTAAATCATGACCCCCGGGGGAGGGTGGGGTCACGATGGACATTAAAAGTTTTACATTAGAATATATAGAAAAAATCTTTTAAAATATTCTTCTCAAAAATCATTGAGCCAGGAAAGGTGAAACTTTGTGGAATAATTCTCAGGTGGTGTACCACAGGGGTAGGGTGGTGCCAATATGGATGATCAAAGTTTTACATTAGGAATATATAGAGAAAATCTCTTCTCAGGAACCACTGTTCCAGGAAAAAGGAAAGTACACTGTACATGTGGAATCATCGTCAGGTGGTGTAGATTCAAGTTTGTTCAAATCATGACTCCTGGGGGTAGGGTGGAGCAACAATGAATATTCAAATTTTCTCATAAAAAAAATATTTTTTAAAATCTTCTCACGAACCAATGGACCAGGAAAAATGAAACTAATGTGGAATCATTCTCAAGTGGAGTAGATTCAAATTTGTTCAAATCGTGACCCCCAGGGGTAGGGTGGGGCCACAATAGACGATCAGTGTTTTACATAGAAATACATAGGAAAAATATTTAGAAATATTCTTCTCAAGAACTACTGGGCTAGGGATTATGAAACTTTTATGGTATCATCCTCAAGTGGAGTAGAATTAAGATTGTTCGAGTCATGACCCCCAGGGGGATGTGATGCGGCCACATTTGACGATCAAAGTTTTACAAAGTAACATATACGAAAAATCTTTTAAAATCTTCATCTCAAGAACCACTATGCCTGGAATGAAGAAACTTATGTGCAATCATCCTCAGGTGGTGTAAATTCAAGTTTGTTTAAATCATGACCCCAAGGGGAAGGGTCGGGCCACAATCGATGATCAAACTTTTACATATATAAGAATATAAAGGGAAAATCATTTAAAATCTTCTTCTCATGAACTATTGTTCCAGGGAAGATGAAACTTGTGTTGAATCATCCTCGAGGTGTAGATTCAATTTTTTCAAATCCTGACTCACAGAGATAGGGCGGGGTCAAAAAGATTACATTGGAATGTATAGGAAAACCTTTAAAAATCTTCTTCTCAAGAACCACTGGGCCAGGGAAGATGAAACTTATCTGGAATCATCCTAAGGATGTGTATATTCAAGTTTGTTCAAATCATGATCCCAGGGGGAGGGTGGAGCCACAATGGACAATAAAATGTTTACATAGGACTAAATATGAAAAATCTTTTAAAATCCTCTAAAAATCCACTGGGCCAGGGAAGATGAAACTTATGTGGAATCATCCTCAGGTGGTGTATATTCAAGATTGTTCAAATCATGACCCACAGGGGGAAGGTGCTGCTATAAATTTCACTTTAGAAAATTTAAAATTTGTAATATCAATTTTCATAAAGAACAATAACATTAGAGTCACATGGGAAATAGTTTGAAGTATGAAGCGCTGCTTATTTTTTCAGAAATTATTTTTATGTCAGATCATGATATGAAGAAATTGAACACTGAGAACAGAAAGAGTAACGATTTATTATCACAACATTAAATTTAAAATATGAGGTGCATATGAAAATAATACTTAGTATCATACCTATTAAAATCATGTAAGAAACCATAATGAAGCGATGCTACCTAAGTCAGAAAATTACAATGTTGTGTGTGGTTGTAAGAAAAAAAAATACATCTGTAAGGAGGAGTCATCTTTGTTCTAAATATTTTTTCTTGTGAAAAAAATTTCATACTAACAAAAATGGTGCTTAAAAAGATACAGCTTATTCAATTTATGAGGCTTTTGAAGTTGGAATTTATTGTTTTATTGTTTAATATAATAAAACAATTACAAAGAAATTGGCAAAAGAAATGGAAAGTTATGTTTCCATCCTATGTTAGATTTCATCAAATTGACTACTCAGAGGTCTCACTAATATTCTAATTAAGAAAACTGTGAGTGATATTCACATTTTGTACTTTGAAAGTTATCTATCTTATCAGAGGGTCGGTTCCCCTTAAAATGTTAACATAAGAATATATGGCAAATTTCTTTTAAAATGTTCTTCTCAAGAACCACTAAGCCTGGAATGTAGAAACATACTGAGTATGTGGAATCATCCTCAGGTGATGTGTATTCAAGTTTGTTCAAATCATGACCCCTGGGGTTAGGGTTGGGATCCAATGGACATTCAAAGTTTTACAAAGGAATACATAGAAATTTTTTTTCTAAAATCTTCTTCTCTACAACCACTGGCCCAGGGAAGATGAAACTTATGTGGAATCATCCTTACGTGGCTTAGATTCAGGTTTGTTCAAAGCATGACCCCTGGGGGTAGGGTGGGGCCACAATAGACGAAAATATCTTTACATCAGAATATATAGGAAAAATCTCACGAACAACTGTTCAAGGGAAGATGAAACTTATGTGGAATCATTCTCAGGTGGTGTAGATTTTTGTTTGTTCAAATCATGACTCATGGGGTAGGTTGGGGCCAACATATACATTAAATGTGTTACATAGACTATATAAGGAGAATCTTTCAAAATCATTTTCTGAAGAACCATTGTTCTAGGGAAGATGAAACTTTTGTGGAATCATCCTCAGGTGGTGTACACTCAGGTTTGTTCAAATCATGATCTCTGGGTTGGGCTACAATAGACATTCAAACTTTGACATAACAATATATCTGAAAAATGTTTAAAAATCTTCTCAAGAACCACTAGGTCATGAAAGATGAAACATTTGTGGATTCATCCTGGGTGGTGTACATTCAATTTTGTTCAAATCATGAACCCATTGGTTTGGGCTGGGCCACAATGGACATTTAAAGTTTTAAATAAGAATATATAGGAAAAATCTTAAAATCTTCTTCTCAAGAAACACTTTTCGAGGGAAGATGAAACTTATGTGGAATCATCCTCAGGTGGTGTAGATTAAAGTTTGTTCAAATCATGGGGTAGGTTGGGGCTAAAGTGAACATTAAAAGTGTTACATAGGCTAATATAGGGAAAATCTTTTAAAATTTTGTTCTGAAAAACCATTGTTCCAGGAGAGATGAAACGTTCATGGAATCATCCTCAGTTGGTGTAGATTCAAGTATGTTCAAAACATAACCTCTGGGGGTAGCGTGGGGCCACAATAGACCTGAAAATGTTTACATAGGAATATATGGCAAATATCATAAAATTGTCTTCTCAAGAACCACTTGGCCTGGAATGTAGAAACATATGTGGAATCATCCTCAGGTGCTGTTCATTCAAGTTTGTTCAAATTATGACCCCTGGGGTAGGGTGGGGCCACAATTGGCTACAATGTACATTCAAAGTTTTACATAGCAATATATATATGAAAAATCTTCTCAAGAACCACAAAGGCCACGAAAGATGAAACTTATGTGGAATCATCCTCAGGTGGTGAAGATTCAAGACTGTTCAAATCATGACCCCAGGAGGTTGGTTGGGATCACTATGGACGATCAAACTTTTACATAGGAATAAATTATAGTAAAAATCTTTCTAAATCTTCTCAAGAATTGCTGGGCCAGGAAAGATGAAACATGTATGGAATCATCCTCAGGTGATGTAAAATCAGGTTTGTTAAAATCATGACCCACAGGGATAGGATTGGACTGAATATACATTCAAAGATTAATAAAGGAATATACAGAAAAAATATTTTAAAATCTTCTCAAAAACTACTATTCTACGGAAGATGAAACGTATGTGGTATCATCTTCAGTTGGTGTTGATTCAATTTTGTTCAAATCATGACCCCAGTAGTTTGGGTGGGACCACAATAGACGATTATATTTTTGCATAAGAATATACAGTAGTGGAAAAATCATTGAAAATCTTCTCAAGAACCGTTGAGCCATAAAAGATTAAACTTAAATGGAATCATCCTCAGGTGGCGTTAATTCAATTTTGTTCAAATCATCACTTCCAGGGGTAGGGTGGGGCCATAATAGACGATCATATTTTTGCATCAGAATTTATAGTAAAAATCATTGAAAATCTTCTTCTCAAAAACCAATGGGAAAGGAATGATGAAACTTATGTGGAATCATCCTCAGGTGGTATGGAATCAAGTTTGTTCAAATCATGACCCTAAAAGCTAGGGTGAGGTCACAATAGACGATCATTCTCAGTTGGTGTAGATTCAATTTTGTTCAAATTGTGAACACCAGGGGTAGGGTGGGGCCATAATAGACGATCATATTTTTACATAAGAATATACATGTATTGGGAAAATCTCTGAAAATCTTCTCCTTAAGAACCACGGGTCAGGATTGATGAAACTTATGTGGAATGATCCTCAAGTGGTGTAGATTCAGGTTTGTTCAAATCCTGACTCCTTGAGGTAGGGTTTGGCCACAATGTACATTGAAAGTTTTACATAGGCAAATATCTGGAGAATCTTTTAAAATCTTCTTCTCACGAACCACTGTTGAAGAAAAGATGAAACATGCAGACCACAATGGACATTCAAAGTTTGACATAGGAATATACAGGAAAAATCTTCAAATATTCTTCTCAAAAGCACTGGGCCAGGGAAGATGAAACTTATGTGGAATCATCTTCAGGTGGTGTATTTTCAACTTTGTTCAAATCATGACCCACAGGGTGGTGGGTGGGGCCACAATGGACATTAAAATGTTTACATAGGAACATATATAAAAATCTTTTGAAATTTGCTTCTCAAGAACCACTGGGCCAGGAAAGATTAAGCTTATTTGGAATCATCCTCAGATGGTATAGAATAAAATTTGTTCAAATCATAACCCCCAAAGCTAGGATGGGGCCACAATAGACGATCAATTTTTTTTTAAACAAGAACATATAGGAAAAATCTTAAAAGGCCCTGGTTTTTGGAAATTCAATGCATCCTTACTACAAGATGAGATATTTGTAGAGAAAATAAAAGAAACAATTGTACAGTTAAAAGAAAAATACTCTAGATTAGAAAATAAACAGTTAAAATGGGACACAATCAAATGTGAACTAAGAGGTTTTATTGTAAAGTATTCAAAACTTAAAGCACGTAGAAATCGAGAGAATGAAGAATGTTTAACTAAGAAATTAGAGGAACAAAATGTAAAAATAGCAACAGACCCAACTGAAGAAAATGTAAACATATATAATAAAATAAAAGAAGAGTTGGAAATAATAAATGACAATAAAACCAAAGGAATAATATTAAGATCTCGGGCCAAATTGTGTGAAGAAGGGGAAAAATGCACAAAATTTTTCTTATCTCTGGAAAAAAGAAATTACAGAAATAAATGTATTTCAATTTTAAATATAAATGATAATATTGTACAATGTAAAAATGAAATATTAGAAGAGGAAATGAAATTTTACAAGAAATTATATACATCTGACTTAGATTTTAATGAATACAATGAAAATCTTGGTTATTTTGTGAATAATTCTAACATTCCAAAACTTAAAGCTGAGGAATCCCTTTCATGTGAAGGACCAATCACTTATGAAGAATGCGAAAATATTTTGAAAACATTCAAACATAATAAAACACCTGGGACAGACGGGTTTCAAATGGAACTTTACGAGTATTTTTGGAAAGAGATATCAGAACTAGTTATAGATAGCATAAATGAAAGCACTAAAAAACAGGCTCTCTCTGTTGACCAAAGAAAATAATAACTTTAGTTCCAAAAAAAGATAAGGATAGAACTTTGTTAAAAAATTGGAGACCAATATCTCTTCTAAATTTTGATTATAAAATATTATCAAAGGCATTGGCAAAGAGGATGAAAACTTATTTACCTCATTTAATAGATTCTGACCAAACTGGATATTTAGAAAATAGATTTATAGGAGAAAATATCAGAACTATCTCTGATCTTATAGACTATACTAGTATCAAGAATATCCCTGGACTAATTCTTTTAGTAGATTTTGAAAAGGCATTTGATACAGTAGAATGGTGTTTCATTGATAAAGCTTTAGAAATATTTGGTTTTGGTGAAAGTTTCAGGCATTGGGTTCAAATCCTGTATACAGATATATCTAGTTGTGTCATAAACAATGGATATGCAACATCTTTTTTCAAATTAAGGAGAGGGGTAAGACAAGGATGCCCTTTATCACCATACTTGTTCATTTTATGTGTTGAATTGCTTGCAATAGCTATAAGGGCAAATAAAAATATACGCGGCATAAAAATAGGGGAGACCGAATTTAAAATTAGCCAGTTAGCAGATGACACTACATGTTTTCTAAGTGATGAAAAATCAGGAATTGAAATATTAAATGTTATTCAAAATTTTAAGCATTGTTCTGGATTGAAAATTAATTTGAATAAGACTGAAGCAATTTGGATAGGAAAGAATAAAAATTTCAAACCGGGAATCTTGCCAGTAAAATGGTCAAAAGGTGAATTTTTTACCCTTGGAATTTGGTTTAGTTCAAGTGGGGAACAAAAAGTTCTTTCTAAAAACTTAAATACAAAATTAGATGAACTAAAAGCAACTTTGAATTTATGGAAAATGAGGAACTTAACACTTATTGGCAAAATTCTAATAGTAAAAACTTTAGCAATATGTAAAATAGTATATCAAGCACAAGTACTTCCACTTCCCCCACAAATGATAAAGGAAGTGTCTAAAGAACTGAATAAGTTCATATGGAATAATGAAAAACCAAAGGTTAAAAGTTCAGTATCTTGCCAAAAAATTAATAAGAGTGGATTGAAAGTTCCTAATTTTGAAGCACAAATGAAATCATTAAAACTTGGTTGGGTTAGAAGGATATTTAGTAATACAAAAGCAAGATGAAGAAGCACAATTCAATCTTACCTGAAGGATATAGTATTAAATGATTTTATAATTAGCAGAGGTTGTTTAAATAGGCCATATCCAGAGTTAACATTACCACAATTTTACAGAGAAATTTTTGAAACATGGACACAAATAAGATGTAATGATATTGATATTGAACCAAAAATTTTTAAAGAAGCTCTTTGGTTCAATGATAACATTAAAATCAATAATGAAACTGTGTTCTGGAAAAAATGGTACACAAAAGGAATCTTATATATTGGAGATATTTTAGGTGATAATCATGATTTCTTAAGTCATGAAGAATTAGGTAAACTGTATGACTTCAATGTATCTTTTTTTGATTACTTTTGTTTAAGGAATGCCATTCCATATCACTGGCGAAAATACATAAGACAAAACAAAAAAGTTTCAATCAATAGAGATTCTTTGATCTTAAGATTCAATGATAAAATAAGTCCATTGTCAAAAATATCTTGTAAAGATTTTTACTGGATTATAGTAGAAAGTCTAAATGAAGTACCAACATGTGTACAAAAATGGGAGAAAATATTTAACACAAACTTTTCGCCTGCAGACTTAGAAAAAATATTTATGCTACCTTTTGTGTGTTCTAATGAAACATCATTACAGTCTTTTCAATATAAGCTTACTCATAGATTTTTATCACATAATACTAGTAAACTACTTTTTCAAATGAAAATTCAAACTTCACCACAATGTTTAATTTGTAAAAAAGAAGATACTTTAGAACACAAATTTTATTACTGTACTTGTGTTGCAACTTTTTGGAACCATTTTCTAACATGGTGGAATGATCTACATATATTCAATGTAGAAAATCTTTTTTTGTCAAAATGTTATATTAGGTCTATATGAGAGAAAATGTGACTGTTTGAATTACTGCATTTTGCTTGCAAAGTTATATATACATTCAGTGTCAGTATCTAATTTGGATGTCATTAGAAAACTACCTGAGTTTCACAACTTTTTAAATCTGTTGAAAAAGAAATTACTGCTTAAAAAAGAAGTGTATTGCTCAAATAGTAATTTAGATAATTTTAATGAAATCTGGCAACCTGTATTAGATATATTATAATCAATATCTTGGAATTTATTATATTTTTTATATACTATGCTATTTAATTAAGTGTTAAAATCAAAATGTAATTTCCCCTGTAATGGATTTCTTTGTAAAAATAATGAACAGTTAATTTGTATAAAATTATGTAGATAGTAAGCTCCACATTAAAGTTTAATCATTTATACGAGGGTTGTTCGAAAAGTTCGTGGACAATTGTCATATCTTTTTTATTAGACGTCATATGTTATCTAAATTTGGTAGGCATATTTTAACAATAAATCCAAATGATATGTATTAATTTTGACAAAATATTACGATTGATTAAAAACTTATCCAGATTTTAAAATTGCAAAAATCGGATCGCGGAGCAGGTCAAAATTTATTACAGACAATACAATAAATAATGTCTATAGTCATATTCTCTGTAAAATGGAGGAAAAACGAAAAACTACCTAGAAATTCAAATTAAGAATTGTTACATCGATACTTGTACCAAATTATGGTTTTATATTTTGCTTTGTTGAAAAGACATCAACTTGAGAAGATAAGTAGTCCTTATTAAAAACGACAAAAACGATGACGTTTTAGAGCGTCACAGAGCAGCAGATACCGAAGCAATTTTGTGTTTTTCTCAGGAAAAAATTCTGAATAAACTTAAAAAATGTAAAAGGAATCAGGAAAATATGTCACAAGCGAGTTGTGCATGTGTGTACAAATAGTACAGGCAATATTTGAGTGACAGAGACTCTGTATCGGATGAGATTGACCTGTGAAGAAACGGTTTTACTGTAAACATTTGAACAGAACTTTAAAATTTGAAACGTAAATGAAAGACAAAAGCGCTTTAGAGCTGCTTATCCTGTGATAGCAGAGTTGAATACTTAACGAAATTAAAACCTTAACAAAGGAAATTTCACAATGAGATCAATTCTTAAAAACTAAATGTCAAGTATTAGAAATGGAATTTAATGATTGGGCATTGGAATATTCTGTGTGAAATGTATAGGTGTAGTTTCTTCTATAAATTCTCGACGCTATGTGTTGACGTCACATTGCCGTTATGGGTGCTCCGCGGGTACAAAACATGTTGATTTTAAAATGAATTAAATTTATTTATTTTAAATCGAATGAAGTGAAACTTCACACATCAACAAAACAAATATTTTTACATATTTTAATGTGCTTGTTTTAAATTTCCAGTGAGTAATATAACGAAGATTGACATCGTCCACGAACTTTTCGAACAACCCTCGTAAATCAGAAACATTGTCCTATAAGTAGATAGATGTTATTGTCTATAGTTGAATTTGTTGCATGCTTTTCTATTTTATAATTTTGTATATGACGAAAGAGCCAATAAAAAAAAAAAAAATCTTAAAATCTTCGCAAGAACCAATGGGCAAAGATTAGATTTACATGTATGTGGAATCATCCTCACGTGGTGTAGATTCAAGTTTGTTCAAATCATGACCCCAGGGGGTAGGGTGGGGCCACAATTGACAATCAAAGTTTTACATAGGCATAAGTAGGAATAATCTTTTAAAATCTTTTACTTAAGAATCACTGGGCCAGGAAAGATGAAACTTATGTAGAATCATACTTAGGTAGTGTAGATGTAAGATTATTCAAATCATTGCCAACAGGTGTAGGGTGGTGCTGTAATGGACAATCAAAAGTTTTCCATATAGGAATATATATAAAAAAAAAGCTTTAAAAATCTTCTCGTTAGGAACCACTGTTCGAATGAAGATGAAACTTATGTGGAGTACTTCTCAGGTGGAGTAGATTCAAATTTGTTCAAATCATGACACAAGGGGGTAGGGTGGGGCACAATAGACGATCATATTTTTACATCGGAATATATAGGAAATATCTTTTCTTCTCATGAACCACTGTTCAAGGAAAAATGAAACTTATGTGAAATCATCTCCAGGTAGTGTAGATTAAAGATTGTTCAAATCATGACCCACAGGGGGAGGGTGGGCCCACAACGGACATAAAAATTTTACATAGGAATATAATATAAAATCTGTTAAAGTATTCTTCTCAAGAACCATTGGGCCAGGAAAGATTAAACTTACGTGGAATCATCCTCAGGTGGTGAATATTCGTTTGTTCAAATCATGACCACATGGCATCGAGGCTAAATTCGGACAAGTGTCTGATTTTGGCGAGGCTCTTCGTAAAGAAAAAAAATCGACAATCTTCGTTGAAACTACATATGATGACTATTGGGCATCCGGGTTGGACAAAGACCTTACCATCCACACAGTTCCCTCGGCATGGCCAGGTCGAAATAAGTTAGGGGAAATCCTCGGTAACGTCCTTGTCTCTCATTCTAGCGACAAAGTTTGTAATTCCCAGCGCTCAAGCTCCACATCGCATATTACAAAGAACGCATCTCAGCCAGACATATCCAGCATGCTATCTGAGCTTAGAGCTCCGGGAAGACGAAACAATTCTGGATCTCGAAAAAATTCACCAAAAAAAGTCTAAAATCCAGACTCACAATGACGATTAACTTGATAGTGTGTGAGATACATCTATCTACTGCTTTCCAGAGTTGATTGTGACCATTTCTTTGCATTAACGTACATAGGTATTCTGATACTTATTCATAAAAAAATATTTAAGATTATTTAAAATGGCTTCGTTAACATTTATTTCGATAAATTCAAGAGGTTTAAATTCTAAAGAAAATAAGAAACAAATTTTACAGTTGGATTTATGATACAAAAATCGATGTTATTCTAATTCAAGAAACGCATTTGTTGAAAAAAATGTATTTCAATATGATTGTACTTGGAATTGAAAGTCTATACATTGTTTCTCCGACTCTTCTTTTAGCAAAGGGGTGTCTATTCTATTTAGAAATGGGTTAGGAATAGATGTGATGTGTACATAAGAGCAATGATGGCAGAAAATTAATGATTGATATAAAAATAGGCGATGATACCTATAGTTTGCTTAACATCTATGCACCAAACAAGGAAACATCTAGGATTGATTTTTTTAAAGGAATGAAAAGATTTATTATAAATTATTCAGCCAATTTAAGTAATATAATTTTATGTGGAGACTTTAATTGTCATATAGACGGTATCAATAATGATAAAAGTTCAAAGCTTTTAATAGAAATTCTAAGAAATAATTATATAGAATTGGCATATCTATGGAAAGAAAATTTTGTAAACCTTAATGGAATACGAGGGTTGTCCCGTAAAATCGTGGACAAAGCGTTTTTCTCGAAAAATAATGGACGTAATCAGCTGAAATTTTCAGTGAATGTTTATTTATCATATTTAAGTTAATTATAATGTTTTGGATAAAATATACACAAAAATATAGATTTTATAATGCTTGAATATGCACAGGGTAAGGCCCTACGGCGCACGGTCAAAAAACGAAGGTTTTATAAGAGAATACAGGAGTATTGATTTGAAACAAAAGATTTAAATATATAAGATTAGGATAAAAATTATCCTTATTCAATTCCACAATTTATTTTGTTGTCTTCTTGAAATTTTCAATGCATTTGGTCAATTTTTGACAGTTTCCTGAGCATTTGAAAAATAGTGACGTTTGGTGACGTTACGGCGCACCGGAGATCAGTTCGCTATGATTTAGATGGCGTAATAACTTTAAATGAATACAGAAGAAAAAAAATTCCAAAAAAATTCCAAATCTTTAGTATATAAATGTAATGGGAGTTTTCTGAGTAAAGTCTTTCTTGATCGAGTCCCGAGGTATTACAAGACATACAGACAAACTACAATTGTAATAGCTAAAGACGCTGTCAATGTTGACCGCGTCAGTATAAGATTGTCTATTAGCTGAATGATGTTAATTGGAATATTGTCCATATCTTACTAATAAATCATCAGAAGATCGTACATTTGTGCCAGATTGGTTCCTCAATTGTTTATGGAGACTTTGGTGCTTCAATGAAATTTCGAAATTTAAGTGGGACTTATGCAACTTTATTTTTAGTGCAAAGATGAAACTTGAGCTAAGTGACGCTGTTTTAGGCACTTTGACGTTATCATCCGTGCGCCGTAAGGCGATACAATACATACTATTAAATCTCATAATTCGTTTATTTATGCATATATCTATTTGAAGTTTGCTATATTTATTCAGAAAATATGTACTAAGAAGTAGTAAAAGTTTCAGAACGCAGTGATGATTATTATTCAAGCGAGACAACTAGTCCACGATTTTACGGGACAACCCTCGCACATGGCGTGATGCAAATAACATCCCAAAGAGTCGCATTGATTTCATTTTCATTAGTTCAACTCTGTTAACGAAAATAAGACAAGTTTGTATACGTAGAATCCCCGGTACACATAATAATGGCATCAGAATGTCAGACCATAGAATATTAAAATTTGATTTTTTAAATACATAATAATGATCGGGGAAGGGGATACTGGAAACTTAATACTTCACTTCTAGAGTGTAATGAATAGAAATCCCAAATTGATAATTTAATAAAAGATATATGTAAAAGAGAAGGCATGTCAATTAATAAATGGGAGTTCTTAAAACGGACGATCAAGGACTTTTCAATAGCTTTTCTATAAGACGACAAAAAACCTATAAACAATTAATATCTCGAATTAAAAAAGAAATCAATGAAATTGAAAGTTCGCCTTATAATTATTAAAGACATGAATAAAAAAACGCATTCTTGAAAATCGATTAAGTAATTTATATGATAAAAAAGCTCGAGGGGCACAAATCCGATCAAGGGCAAAATGGGTAAGTGATGCTGAAAAAAAATACAAGATGTTTTCTTAGTTTAGAGAAAAGACACCAAGCAAAATATATCATACATGAAATTTTAAAAGACAAAGATGTGCTTAGCGATGATGACGATATACTGTGTTACGAATTTATCCCGCTGAAGACCTTTTTCAATATAAAAAAATATTTGTGCTTTTTATGAAAATATTAAGTTTTAATCCAATAACAATCAACATAAAATACCGTTACGGTAACAAGAAATTTAACTAAACTACCTACGTAAACCGTTACTTAGCCGTCATTTTTATTTACAATAACAACGCTTCGAACGGAATCGCGTGCCCGATTTTCATATTACGCCTCGACGGAGACGTAATACGGAAAATTTCAGGGTGTCATGTGATTAGCTTTTATCCAATCAGTAAACGACAAATTTGTCTGAAGCGGGATAAAAAAAATCATACACTCGATCTTCAAAAGATATGAAAAAAGATATAATTTCACCCTCTGCAAACATCTAAAGGAAGTGTCGTTAAATATTCTATGTTATAATAAATGTACAAAAAATTCTTTTATAATGAAAAGCAAATTTCAAGCTCCACTTGTGCAAGCATTATAAAGAGTTTAATATACTTAAGAGAGACTGGGAAAAAATCTATATAAACAAAATAGAGTTAATGAAAGATAAACAAGTCGCGTAATTCAACTATAAGCTTTTAAATAATATTACTGTCCAACAATTATTTTGTAAGTAAGATAAATAAAAACTCTAATTACTCATGTAAAATATGTAGTGAAGATGTAGAAAATTCAAAGCATCTAATTTTTGATTGTGCAAATGTACGAGATTTCTGGATTATAGTCAGTGATTTCTTAGTGTTTGATGTAAAATGGAAACATGTAATTTTTGGATTTTATATTGATAGAAATGAAACCAGTGTCATGTATAATTTACTGTTGTCATCTGTAGCTTTTCAGATATAGGGTGAGTTCACCATGCATCGGACACATACCTTGCTTCGGACAACTTTAGGCAATAAACTCTCTTTCAACTTAAGAGTTCTGTGAATTTATTTGTTTCTGTCATAAAGACGAAGATTTAAATTTTTTAATGATACCGATTGTGTTTATCATGTTGTGATAAAAATATTCCGCAAATGGCCTTGAAATTACGTCATATTTTTACATCATCTAAGGGGAATAACCCGAAATTTATGATTTTGCAATTTTAGAGTTATCGTTCTTTTAAATTCGACTTCCACGGAACGAGTCGGACTTTGGTGAATTTTTCAGGGATTGGTAATTTTACATAAATTATAATTAAATTTCACTTCAATGTTTGTTTAATTTTTATTAGAGCTGGTTTTTACTAGTATGCTATTTTCACTGTACATCGGACACAAATTAACCATGCATCGGACACTTTTCGATGCAAAGGTAAGCACTACCATTTTCATACAGAACCCAGCTGACAGCTGTTTTTTGCGGAAAAGAAAATAAAAACTCTATATTTTCTGTCAAAATACAAGTAATCGACATATGACGTCTGGATTTTTACTCAATTTATTTCTACAAACCAGAGTATGATAAACCATGAGAAAAAGGCGCGAATTACAGCATTATAAGCCTGTTAAAGCATTTATTAGGCAGAGTGAGGTCTCGAGAATCATTCTACATTTCTGCAATAATATCGTCGATTAAATTAAAGTTGAGGGTTATTTCTTAGATAAAAGATTAAAATATATCAATATCGAGGATTTTAAAGCACTGTGATAAAGGTATGGTATTTTCCCAGTCTCCATACCGTCTGTCCGATGCATGGTGAACAATGTCCGATCCATGGTGAATTTTCAGTTTTTTCTAAAAACTCGATTTTTGGGGATATTCTCTCAATAAACGGCATATAATTGTGTCCTAAATTGTTATTTTAATCACAAACTAAATGTTAAACTCCAAAATTTTCCGTCGGTAGCGATATCGCTAGAACTTGTTGAAGTACAAGGGTATCCGATGCATGGTGAATTCACCCTATACATATAAAATGTATTCTCGATTAGAAAATACTGAGGAAACAGCTGCAGGGATATTATTTTATTTAAAATCGTGTATTTTGAATTATTCTGAAATATTATATACTATGTGAGATACAAAATAGTCTCCTTTTTTTTTTTTTTTATCTTTTGAAAAAATGTAAATGTGTACATGTATGTCTTTGAGGGGGACCAGGCCCTCGGGACGAACGTATATAAGAAGGGAAGTAAAATAAGAGACTCTGAGGAGTTGGCTCCCTTCTAGATATTATAATTCAAATTATTACAGTGTAGAAATATATTGCAAACTAACACAATATTGTAAAATCCCACTAAACTTTTTTTATAACTATACAGAACTTGTAAGTCTAAAAATATATGATCGAGGCATTTTTTCCCAAACTTTTGTTTGTTTTATAGATATTTACCATATCTGGGAAAGGAATTGACAAAAGAATTCCCTGCAAGTCTCATTGTTTTCAAGATCCCTTAGGCTATTTTCCATTTGCCCGAGGCATTTTTTTCCAAACTTTTTTACTGCAAGAAATACACAAAAACTGAGGGTTTGAATTATATATTGGTCCTTTCCATATCATATCCCAAAAACAAATATTTGGCTC
>NW_026920572.1:0-17600 GCF_032062105.1 Saccostrea cuccullata | reverse complement strand
TTTCATATCTCATAGGTACTGATCTGAACCTTATTGGAATTTTTTTTTGTTGATGACGTCACTTCCGGTCGTGAGTTATCTACAATTTCCTGATTTTAAAATGCAATTTTGTCTGAACTTAGTAACGAAAACTGCTTAAGATATGAACAGGAGACTTATTTGAGATGATAGTTCATGACTTATAGCTTTGCAGAATCACCTTTCCGTGTGTCATCAATACTTCCGGTCGCTACCGGAAGTGAATTAAAAAAACGCAATTTTTCAACTTTTATTTTTTAATATTTTTGTTTTTGATGTGAATAGAGACCCTTTTATAGAAGCCAAATATGTAATTTGTTTGAAAATCGAAAAAGCCAATCTCGAGATAATTGCATTTGAAAACGCGAAGCGGCGATCCCAATGGCTAAATGGTTAGCGCGTTGGATTGTCACGCGGGCGACCCGGGTTCGATCCCCCGTGTGACCAAAAAATTTTATCATTTTTTCTGCTTGATTTTTCGATAATATTTAATTTTAGACCATTTGGAACAATATATTATATACTTTTAAGCATCTATTGCGTAATTAGGGGTCACAAGGGGCCAGAATGTCAAATCTTTGACGCTTTATATCTCGAAAAGGGGGAATATTTTGATAAGCAATATTGAACAAAAGATGGCCAGAATAATGTTCTAAACAATATGCATACTTTGAATTTTTGTAAAACGGCCCCATTAAGGACTTGTAGGAGTGACCCCTAAATATTTCCATTTAGCATATCTCCACAACGAATAGAAATCTCTGAATAAGTATTGAACAAAAAATCTTTCAAATCACAAGACCTTTCATTTGATATCAAGAAAAAAGGACTGACCCCTCAAATTAAGGGCTCAGAGGGGCCAAGAGTCTTTTATCTATAACTCTCTAATGATCAAGATTTTGTAATACATTACTGAAGCAAAAGTATTTATCTTAACGATTTGCAACGATATATGATACAATTTTGATCATATGTTACGTAATTAGGGGTCACAAGGGGCCAGAATGTCAAATCTTTGACGCTTTATATCTCGAAAAGGGGGAATATTTCGATAAGCAATATTGAATAAAAGATGGCCAGAATAATGTTCTAAACAATATGCATACTTTGAATTTTTGTAAAACGGCCCCATTAAGGACTTGTAGGAGTGACCCCTAAATATTTCCATTTAGCATATCTCCACAACGAAAAGAAATCTCTGAATAAGTATTGAACAAAAAATCTTCCAAATCACAAGACCTTTCATTTGATATCAAGAAAAAAGGGCTGACCCCTTAAATTAAGGGCTCAGAGGGGCCAAAAGACTTTTATCTATAACTCTCTAATGATCAAGATTTTGTAATACATTACTGAAGCAAAAGTATTTATCTTAACGATTTGCAACAATATATGATACAATTTTGATCATATGTTACGTAATTAGGGGTCACAAGGGGCCAGAATGTCAAATCTTTGACGCTTTATCTCTCGAAAAGGGGGAATATTTTGATAAGCAATATTGAACAAAAGATGGCCAGAATAATGTTTTAAACAATATGCATACTTTGAATTTTTGTAAAACGGCCCCATTAAGGACTTGTACAGTGGCTGGAACGTTATTGTTGACAAACCAATCGTGTAGAATCGTTCGTGTATCGTTAGTGATCGTTCGTGTAACGTGCGAGATCGTTCGTTTATCAGACTCAATCGTGTGCGTTTTTAATCGTGCGAGATCGTGCGTGTAGAATCGTGTAAATTTCGTTTTGTAAGTTTTTATCGGAATGTTATTTGTAAATTAAGCATTTACCTTGTTTGTTTTTCTTAATTCATTAATTAAAATCCAAATAAAATGAAAAAGCGTAATTTACATAATAGAATGCAGAACGAACTAATTATCGCCCGTAAACAAGCAATATAGTAAGTCGTAGAATATTAAGTTCTCGTCAAATAGCGCGATCAATATTGTGATAAATCGTACTTAGATCTTGAACGCCTTTTTGAAAAATCTTATTTTAATTATTATTTACTTCTTATTGTGGTCAAGATAATCTTGAAATTAATTCAATTGAAAAATAAATATATATATATATATATATATATATATATATATATATATATATATATATATATATATATATATATATATATATATATATATATATATATATAATATATATATATATATATATTTTTTTTTTACAAAGAAATAAACATTTCTCAACGCTTACAAAACTAGTTAGTCGACAAATATACATGGACACGGCATGATTTTCGGGAGTTTTGATTATTTTTGTTTATCTCTTGAGCCTATTTATAATTAATTTATTTTCAATTTCTGCAAATAAAAAAGTTGAATAATTGGCAAGTTTATCAGACATTGAATCATTGGAAACATAAGGATAAAATTTGTAATTATAATTTAAGTCATTCCATGCTGCCATTTTTGTTTAATCGTATCCCCCTTTCGGCATATCATGATATCCAATTCAATCAAATTATACGACCCACATACATGTACATCGTCTAATAGAACGAACAAAATCCGTTTTTTTTTTATCGGAGATTTACCTTAGAAAAAATTATTTTTAATCTAAAATATTGAGTCTTGCATATATTTAGTTACAGAAATATCATTTTCCGTATTTTTCTTCAAAGTCTATGAAATAAAATTGATAATTCTTTGAAATCTTAAATAAGTATTTAGCCGTATTTCGTTTTGAAAATATTGAATCCTAAATATTTTGAACTATTTTGAGTGAAGAATCGTGCGTTTGCGTTAACAATCGTGTAAGATCGTATAACGTGTAGAATCGTGAACGTGAAAGATCGTTCGTGTAACAGGTTTAATCGTGCGTTAATCGTGCGGAATCGTTCGTGTAACGTGATCGTTCGTGTAAGTTGTCAACAATAACGTTCCAGCCACTGTAGGAGTGACCCCTAAATATTTCCATTTAGCATATCTCCACAACGAATAGAAATCTCTGAATAAGTATTGAACAAAAAATCTTCCAAATCACAATACCTTTCATTTGATATCAAGAAAAAAGGGCTGACCCCTTAAATTAAGGGCTCAGAGGGGCCAAAAGTCTTTTATCTATAACTCTCTAATGATCAAGATTTTGTAATACATTACTGAAGCAAAAGTATTTATCTTGACGATTTGCAACAATATATGATACAATTTTGATCATATGTTACGTAATTAGGGGTCAAAAGGGGCCAGAATGTCAAATCTTTAACGCTTTATATCTCGAAAAGGGGGAATATTTTGATAAGCAATATTGAACAAAAGATGGCCAGAATAATGTTATAAACAATACGCATACTTTGAATTTTTTTAAGACAGTCTCATTAAGGACTTGTGGGAGTGGCCCTTAAATATTTATATGAAGCATGTCTCCAGAAGGGAAAAAAAATTTCTAAATAAGTGTTGAACAAAAAGGCTTTGAAATCACAAGACATTTCATTTGGTATCAAGAAAAATGGGCTGAATCCTTAAATATGGGTTTAAAAGGGGCGAAAAGTCTTGCATCTGTACCTTTTCAATGATCAATATTTTGTGATACATTACAGAAGAAAAGATATTCATCTTAACGATTTGCAACAATATATTATAAAATTTTGGTCATAGCTTACGTAATAAGGGGTTGCAAGAAGCTAAAATGCTATATTTTTTATGCTTTATGTCTCAAAAAGGGGAGTATTTTTATAAGCCATATTGAACAAAAGATGTTCAGAATGTCGTCATAATAATCAGAATTTTTAAATTTAATGAAGAAAACTTAATGACATTCTCCTTTAACGAATATCTCAGTCAAAATCACATCTCATCTTATCGAGAAATTCAACGGAAGACCTACTCGTTGCTCGCAACGAGATCTCATCTAGTTATTATTATTTTTCTTCTTCCTGGGAATATTTTGTCCACGAGTGATCTTGTAAACTACACATCCGGCTAAGGTGAAATGTTTTTAGGGTCAGTAGACATGTGTTGTAGATTTGCGGAATCAAGGTCATTTTGCGCGCACGTGCTTGCAAGAGCGCGCACGTGCAACACATGAAATGACCAATATAATGGATATTGCTGTAACTTTTCTTTTTCTTGATGAATTTTTTTGAAACTCATAATGTAAGGATACATTAGTAGTATAGACAAGATGGCATGGTCAAAATAGCAAGATCTCACGCGCATGCACGTGTGCTTCACTCTCATTGGCTGAAACTAAAGTCTCAATATCTTTCTTGTTTCTTGTCATAATCTTTTGAAATTTTGGACATAGTCCTACATTATGAAGATCTACAGCATTATATATAAAAATTTTCATGAAAACATGGGCATGCGCTCGTGCTGCAATCTGATTGGCTGAAACTTTAAATGGCTATATCTCCTTTGTTTTTTGACGAAATGCTTTGAAATTTAAAACATAGTCATACATTAAGATATCCTAAAATATGATAAAGAACAAATTCATAAAATCACGCGCATGCACGTGTGCTGCAATCTGATTGGCTGAAACTTTATATGGCTTTTTCTCCTTTGTTTTTTGACGAAATGTTTGGAATTTTAAAATATAGTCATTCATTTAGATATTCTTCAATATGATAAAGATAAAAATTTATGAAATCACGCGCATGCATGTGTTTGTTTTTCAACCAAACAGGATGGGATTTAGAACATAGATAAATATAAGGGACTTCTACAAAAAGGTGTAGTCATTATGCACGTGCTTCCACGTGCGTGCACGTTAAATGAGTAAAATTTAAAATGCACTCGAATGAGTGAATTTTTTAATACTTTTGGATTAAATGCTTTAATATTAAGCATATTAAAATTTGAGATATTGAAGACAAGATAATATGGTCGTTACGCACATGAACACGCGTGCAATGCCTATTTTTAAATATATTTTGTATTTTTCTAGGAAGATCTTGATTAAGTCTTAATTCCATAAAGTATTTCTTATCTAATAGAGATAACAGGGAATATGGCACGAAAAGGGAGTTGGGGAGCGTTTGGGGAACATCTGTAACGGTCCCCGTTACAATTAGCACTAGTTATTATGTTAACATCACAACACCCTACGCCTACCTACTTTAATCTTAAACAGGGGTATACAATTATATGACTTGTACAGATGTCCGAGAACATTAGGAAACTGAATTACCTATCAGTAATAAAAAATATTATTCAATATTTAGAAGATTTCCTTTTTTAACAAGAGAAATCTGTCATGTTTGTGAAAAGAAAATTGATACAACTTTCCGATCGTGAAAACAAGGGGGGGTCTCAACATAAAAGTCAGATATTTGTCTGCAAAGAAATAAATAGATGAAAAGTAACTTGATGATAAATTAATTTTAATTCTTTAATTAAACAGGGATAGATATATTCAACACATAAATTTAAACTTGATTTACTCATAGTTAATTTCAAATTATATTCTGAATTATTTTACAGATATCAATAATATTTAGATTTAAAAAATGATAACTGCCTGGGATTTTTTTTCATCAAAAATTAAAATAAGACTGTTTTTAAATGCAAAGTATAGCACACAGTCATTTTCACACCACTGCAGCCTCCCCAAGAGCGAGAACAATAGGGACAGTAATTATCAGTAAATGTCAGCACTTGTCTAAGTTTTTCAGCAGGGACAGTAAACGGGTCAGTAATTGTCTAAGTTTATCAGCACCGACTAAGATTGTCAGCACTTTTCTAAGTTTATCAGTACCGGCAGTAAAAAGGTCAGTAATTGTCTAAGTTTTACAGTAACGACAGCACATTGTCAGTAATTTTTTAAGTTTGTCAGTAAAAAATGGGAATGTCAGTACGTTTCTGACTTAGTAGTGATATGAAACTCGCACTTCATGCTTTTTAACAAAAGGGTCATGGATGAGTAATTACACATTCGATTTCAATTTTTTTTTTTGGCCGTAACAGGCAATCATCGAAAAATTAAGTCAAAATTGTGATAAACTAGTTAATCAATTTTAAGGTTTTTAAATACTTAAAATAATAAAAGTGGGGACTTAGAAATTTTGACAAGTATATGTAAAAACGACAGCGTGTAGGAATATCTAACCAATTATTCAAAAAAAAATAATAAATGTACTCATCAATGTTTATCTGAAATTCAAACAGATAATAAAACTTGTGCTTCAAACCCTTAAAAAATTACAATGAGATACACCTGACAAAACAGAAGAGGCCTAAAAGGAGCAGAGAATAACAAGAGCAAAAAACAGTTTTCATAAATATTAGTGTTCATTTTGTTTAAATTCTTATTGGGGAGTAATTTCAATTTCTGGAAAAGCCTAGAAAGCAAATTTTTCGCAAAAAAAGTGAAAGGTTTATGAGAGGAAGGAGCCGGTTTGAGGAATCCACTACATACTACACCACTAAATTTGTTCATGACAGCGTCCAGACCCACAGGCCATATATACCGGTAGTAAAGGGGTTCCGGGGATAAAAAGAAAGTTTATGTTTTGTTACACCAACAACATTGGCCAGCACTTTCAACCTTAGACTTGTTTTATTTCCCAACTTTGAAAAAACACCTTTCAGAAAAAAAAAATAAGTACAGAAAATCATAGGATCTGCTATATTCCAGTATACTAAGGGTCATACTAAAATGTTGTTTTTTTTCCGAGCACCGATGACATTATTGAACGTCCCTCGTACAACAGAACAGTATACCTGTCTGTAAATATGTAATCTATAAATTGTTTAGTTTATTATAGAGGTGAAAGAAAATCAATGCAAGTTTTAATCATATTGTTTTGAAAACATTTGCCAAAAACGTCATTACACTTGTATTTACATCTACAGTATAGGGGATTAATTTCACGTGTTGTAATTTTCACGTTTTTCTCTCCGTGGACACGATCGCGGTTTGTTGAATTCGCGGAATCGGAAAATAATAGAAGTTACCTCCCTTGTTTTTATCTGTGTAAGCCATAGTTTATGTAGAACGAAATAATTTAGCGTGATGTATTCATTTCACAAACAACAGGGTACGGTAGGTTTATATATAAAAGATACGATTAAGTAGTTAATCGACGATTAATCAAAACAAGTGCCGTTATTTAAAATATTTTACTATTGACGTTGAATGACTTTCATATACCAGCATGCTTTTAAGATGAGTGCATGTACACCCTAATATCTTTCCGAACAAATAACACATGACAGGAAAAAAGAACGGATGCGGTAATAATTGTGTAATTGTCGGTCAACGCAGTAATATCCTACCATGTCTTCGATAAGTTTGATAGTTATCCATATGATTTTTTTAAACCAAATTGAAAATGTCGATAAAAACTAATCGCATGATAAATCGGGTAACAAATACACGTGGAAACGTTAGATATAACGTCTGTTTGTGTGAATGCAAACGGGTTGTATATAATTAAGTTCAATTTTGAACAGAATATTCTATGTAGTCAATAAATAAAAAAAACATATACATGTAATTAAAGAAATTTGTTTTATTTGCTGATACTTAAATACCTGAACATGATTTGTTATTAATTATAAATAAAAGTTTATTTTTATTTGGTCTTTATAAACATTGCATGCACTAGAAAGACAAAATTCAAACGCAGAAACGCAATTCAGATTTTTAAAATCAATATATGAAAATCAGCACTTATTAACTGAAATTAAATTTTATTAAATAAATGAATTTAATTTAATTTTAAAAAAATAATTAAAATTCATCCCAATTCAATTTTGTTATTTTGATAAGCATAAGAGATGCTATATTCATGATTCAAATATGCTGAGTCAAAAGATCGGCAACTCTCGAAAGAAAACCAACATTATATAACCCGGATGTTTTACCGTAGTTTATATGCATTTGTTTGCCAAAGGAGGAAAGGTAAGCGTTTTAAAGATTACTTTTTTGTGTATTTTGATGAGAGTAATTTGATTTTTTAACATTGGCTTCACAATTGAGATATATCCACTTGTTGAGAAAATAGAAAATGATCTATCCCAATTCCTTTGTAATATTATCAAGTTTAATTTAATTCATTAAAAGTTTATAAGTAATTTTTAAAAAGAGACAAGTGCAACCTACTTCCTGTTACGTATCATAAGTCTTTAGGGTGAAAATATACGTCATATTGAATATTGGTGTTTGTATTAGTTAATACTTTTTCCATTTTTTTCAATTACTTATTTTTTTACTTTCGTTTTTTATTCCGTGTATCAACTAAGGAAACCCACAGAGATATATAAAAGACGAAAAGTGTCATTTCTTGTTGATAATTATATATGGGGAAAAAATAACATAATTGTTTTCATGTAGATCGAAAAATTTAAAATACATAGTAATAAAAAAAAGTCATTTGAATACTAGTATATTCATTAGAATAATTAAATCAAGGAATTAATTGGGAAAACAATTGTTCAATACTCTCGTTGTTGTAAAACCATTTTTGAATAATAATATCACTCTTGATCCGGAAAAATCCACATACCATGGACACACAGAGGGTTGACAGTGGTGAAGAAAGCTTTTCCATGTCCCCCTGTATTGAACCCGTCATTGTAAATAATCATGCAATAAATTTATATGAAACATGTCAGTCAAGTCATGACCAAACTTTGAGTAGTATTTACAAAGAGGGTGTGGCAGAAACTCGCGATTATTCCCTATATATCGAGAAGGACATTTAAATACCCTCATTATGTCTAAATATAGATACAGCTACGTAGACGACTATGTTCACGGCGGGTATTTCCTACTATTTTCCTATTTCCTACAGCAAAACACTTTTGTCATTTTGCACGAAAAAGGTCATCGTCGGTGGAAAAAGGTTGGACAAGAAAACGCACAATGTCTAAAGCAGCATTTTAAAAGATATACTGTAGACATCGTGCGAAAATATTTTCCTGAAATAAAACTGCGTCCCATAATCACACTGTTGGTGCTACATCCAAGACATTTCATTGTTTCAAATCGAATCTTGGCTACCATAACTAAGAGACCAGAATTATTCAAAACTGCGATAACTACAGTATGTAAAAAATAAACTATTTAAACAACACTTACTTCATTTTCCAAGACAAAAATAATAAAACATTAGTTTTAAGTCACAGCATATCAAGGAAAACAGTTTAATCCTGCATTTCTAATATATAGTTACTACTCAATAAATTTCTTGACAATCTAACCCTCCCCCTTTCTCTTTCAAAATATTGATAATTTCATTGCACTACCATTACATATGAAAAAAATATGCAATAATGATCCATTTCAGGATTCGAACCCTTTCTCTGGTAAAAGTAATAGATGGAAGCCCGCCAGCATATCCACTAGGCCATTCGGACACGATGTTTCTCCAGTGTTACATGTATTTAATGTACATATTTTGCACATTTCGTTTGGAGAATAACTTGTATTCAATTTTTGCGTTTTTTCAAAAATATACCTCTTTGAAACAAAAATCGGATATGGCACGCCGCAGTTTTGAAGAAAATTCCTGCCTCTTTGTGTATACATCAAAATTATTCTGTTTCAAGGAGGCACTTTTTCAGAATAATGGGGATTCCCTATCTAAAAAACGGAAAATCTTATAAATTTTGCCATGAGACGAATTTTTACATCATTTAATGGCAAATTGGAAGTGAATACGCAACTTCCAGTGCTTTTTATATTGTTGCATTTGAAAAAAATTAATATGAGTTTCTGCGACATTAAAATTCTTCTTTTGATCTGCTACACATTTAGGGAAAATAACAAAAGAACTGCAACACCCTCTTTGGTCATTATATTATGAATTAGCAAAATACTTATAATGAAGATTATTATATGATTGAATAATTTCCATCTCTCTGATTGGCTGAGATCCAACTATGTTAGAAAAATACTACGTTGTATTGACCTGCACGTGACGTTACAGGTGAATACAAGGATTTATTTCCTCCACATTGATCTAAAAATAGATCGAGAAATTCCAAATTGATACAAATCGTTTTGGAAAGCTATTTAAACAACTAATGGCTTTTTTCATGTGAACGAAACATAAGCGAATATATATTTTCGGGTGAGGGTTGTAAGAGGGGATGCAGTGACTCCCTCCAAAACTTTAATTGAACAACAGTTTTTACCTTTTGGCTGTCAGTTTTCCCTGATAATACTCCTTCGTTTCAAAATTTATCCTATAAAAACGGACATTATATTTTTTCATGGCAACTAAAATTGATAAAAAAAAAATCAAATTGCTACGACTAGTAAGGTTTATTTACATTTTAATTTTGCTTCTCTCTTATATTTGGCTAGGACTTAATTAAATGCCAGATAATGAGCTATATAATTTTATCAGTGAATCATATAATAAAACAATTATTGCTGTTTTTTTCGGTCAATACAATGATTTAGCCATCTTCGAAGTACAAAATTCACCTCGCCCTTCGGGCTCGGTGAATATTGTACTCCTTAGATGGCTAAATCATTGTATTGACCTCAAAAACAGCAATAATTGTATAATATTGTTGAAAATCCTGTATCATCTACTTATTTGAATGTGCTTTAACTGAGTTATTACATGTAGAAATAGACATACCAAGTACGTATATTTTCAAATCGAATGAGTTGAGAGAAATATAATGTAGTGAAAATTTTGCCTTCCTTTTCTGGAATGCTAAAAATAACAAAAAGAATAACAATTTTAAATCATTTAGATTATATATGAAGAGCATTCATAAATCTTAAAATTATACATAAGAAATATAATATGTTTGTGTGGGGACTCAGTCGTGAATATTTTAGATTAACATTTTGTCTAAATAAATTATTTTTTATTATACAAATGGTTTCATTTTATAACGAAACATCCTTAATGTTTTAGAAATACTCGTACAGACGATTTATTGAAAATAAAACGTTATCATTTATTGACAAGTTCTACATGTATTTTGCAGATGACTGAAGTCAAGACTTCCAAAAACTGGCGTTCGGGCCTCAGTGTTGCTGATTGTAACAGATGCATGCTTGAAAACGAGATCCATTGTGATGTCTCATTTAAGGTGGGAAAAGAAGAGAAGCTTGTTCGCGCTCATAAACATGTTCTGGCAAGCAGAAGTCCCGTGTTTGACGCTATGTTGTATGGTGACCTGGCGGAAGCTAATGAAATTTAAATTCCTGACATTGATCCATCTGCATTCCATGTTCTTTTACGGTAGAATTTAGATTTTAATGATTCATATCATAACGCAGTACAGTTAAGGCAACATTTTCTATAAAAACTCACCGAATCTGATACATATAATGTTTAACAGTTTTATTTTTTAGCAAGACACTCTAGTTAAAACAGCTATTTGTGATCTTGAAGAGTATGTCCATCGCTTTTCACATCGGTATTTTTTGACATCATGTGACCCCCTGAAGTCACGTGGGCTCCGATTTTAGGTCAAAAAATGAAATGTCAAATTTAACCAAAAAGTGCAAGGGCAAGACACACAAAAAATTAACTGCACAATGTTTTATGTTGTCTCTATGTATCTATACTTTCTCAAAAGTGATGCTCATTCAGTTAGTTTTTCCATATTATTAAGTTATTCAGCTAAAACAGACAGTAATGTATGAAAAATAGGATATTTTCCTAATTTCATCACGAATTATAAATTAACTAAAAGGTTTCAAAGAAATGAGCATCACTTTTTGAAAACTATACAATAAAATAAATACTTTAAAATAAAAACCTACTTTTTAGATTGTCGCCTTGCCCTTGCACTTTTTGATTAAAAAATGAAATCTTGGAAGAGTCAATCTAATTATAGTTTTCAAACGCATCATTGACCCAGCATGGGAGATAACTCTGGAGTACTTGATATAGTTTGTTGACCTCGTAAATTTAGAATAAATATACATGCGGGCAGGACTTGACTCTTTTTTTTACTAAATCAAACGGCATGCATAAAAATCCTTGAGATTTCTTTCTTTTCTGTGTATTCGTTCTCCATACATTGTATACATTTAATGTCTTTCAAACCTCCCTCATTTCCTCAACGATGTGTATAAATAACGTTACACGTAGTATTACACACAAATAGGTATAAATATTGCCGATATATTTATGTAGAACACAAATGGTTAATTAAATTATAGCCTTCATTAATAATTAATTAGATATCTATTCCCCTCTCTCACTACTGTACGCATAGGCGTCGGAACCGGGGAGGGAGGGGGTTAGCCTCCCTACTTATTTGCAAATTATATATACATAATGTAGGCATTGGAATTTGCCTTTTTCTTTTGGCTCAGCCCCCCCCTTTCAATCAGCCCCCTTTCATTTTGCTTCCGACGCCTATGGTACACACACTTGTGTTAATATTTTTTTTCTTTCTGCATATGAGGTCATGTTCTACGATCGCTTTCAATCAGACCGCTTACTGTTAATTAAGGGATATAAACTAAGTTATAAGTTTTAGGTACTAATTAGAAAGAATTGGGGTATACTCCTGTATTTGTTTTATAAGGGGACAACTATTTTATTTTGAGGGTGAGGGACTGGCAGATTTTAAAAATAAATACTTGCAGATCAGTGATCTCCCCCTCCCACGAATCAGAGTTTTTTTTACATTTTTTTTTTTTTTTTTTTTTTGCATGTAGGATTTTCAATGAAGAGGAAAATAAATAAATAATCTGTCCTTCATCTTATTGATTGGAAATTAATATTAATCTGTCTTTCATTGACATGAAAATGAAAAAAAAAAATCTGACTCGGAAAAACTCGCCTCCCCCCCCCCCCCTTCCCTCAGAACAAATGGTGGTCCCCTATCCTATTTTGAATCAATTAGGGGGATCTCTAGTCTCCTGTTTTTGGTAATATTATTGAAAGATAAATGAACACAATGCACATGCTGGAAAAAAGATCTTGATGATCATTAGTACCCTCCACACAAAATGGTAAGAAAGTTAAGATTTTCAAATCTTAATGGCATTTTAAACACCTGTACAGTAAATATATGAAAAAGTCAAATTATTATTTATCTAGAAAATTTATTAAATAAACATTTCTTTTCAAATCCAATGACAGACTGTAGGAATGCTGGGCAGGTGCAAATTATTTCCATCACCTCATGTTCTTGTGGATAAAATGAATTCTGAAAAATATGAGAAAATCAGGAAATACCATTATTGAAAGTAATTTGTGTTTAAAAAATGAAATAAAAAAATGCATGGAAACATTTAACATAGAATTTACATATATGTGTAACGTGAAGCGGTCACCCATCCAAGGGTTAAACAGGCTCACCGTTGCTTAACTTGCCTGAAATATAGGGAGACTCTACCGCATCACCAGAAAAGCTAGCTCACTGGCGAGGCAGTATAAGTTCCCTATATACTGTCCGCTACACGTTTTCAATTCTTCTGTTAGATTTATTATCAAAACTTTGTATGGTTTATAGAATATATTGAGCATACCATTTTCCTTAAATGATGGATTAACTTGCTGCCTGAATGAATCCATTTGTCCAACATCTGGGAATAGCTAGGCCTACAACACAATATATATGCAGTTATATGCTATGAGATTACTAAATATACATTGTAGAATAAAATGGCATTACATTTGACAAAACAAATTATGCTACATTGTATATTGTAGTGAATTTATGTTATTGATATAAATGAAAAAAAATGTGTTACAAAATTTCTCTGGGAAAGTGAAACCTCTGACATTTACAATAGTTATTGATAGAATATTTTCTATAAAAAAAATTCTAAGTTTCTCCTTTTATATTACCAAAATGAAAAAAAAACCAATATGTAAAGCACATGCAAACTTTGAAAATGTGAAATGCTTTAGAAGTGTACATACCCTGTGGAGAAATGATGCATTTTTTTATTTATTCACTCTTTAAGCCTGAAACTCTGGACAGCTACAATGATAAAAGTAGTATATAAATATTTTTAATGTACATGTAATCTAAACAAAAAATGAATTTTTTTTTTCATTAATTTAGAAATTCTAGAAAATTACAACCATAGATCTGAAGTGGGGCTTTTATGTTTTCAACACAGTGTTACGGATATTTTTTTTTTTAAATTGTGTAGCATATATTTGCCCTATGTCAAAATACACCATTGCTTGTTTAGGCCTAGTCACTACTGCAGTACTTAGTGAATCATTGACTGAAACAATGAAAATTAGTTTAAATTTGTGTTACTGATGATCTCCATTATTACACATATTGTCTCAAAGAAAATGAGCTAACTGACAGGAACTCAGTACATATTTAGTGCAATTAATTTTCAATAATTCTAAAAAGTGTGCAACTTAGTATGAGGGGGGTGGTTGTTACACACATTACAGTTTTTCACTGACTGTGCTAATACATATAAATGAACATGAACACACTTGGGGTTTTTTTTATGTTAACAAAAACATGTCTACATATTGTAGATCTACACATGTACCTACATATGCGTATATATACTGACCTGGAATTACAGTGCAGTGGTTGATCTACTGAGCTAGAGCTGGTGCAAATCGTCTCAGTTTTCTGCTATTTTCCGAAATAATGTCCTCATATTCTTGTAAAATGGAGAAGCAATGCCTTGTCTCTTATTTTATCCCTATTTTCTTTATAGATTGTGTGGTTATTGCATTTAAATCCACTGCAAATCTCAGCTGATGTCGCCACGTTTTTAGATGTAAACAACATTCCGTGTCACCGAGTGCAAGCGCTTGGCTGAAGTCGAATACAGACAAAGGACACATCAAAAAGAGAATTATTTTAAAGACATGCTATTTTATATACGAGAAAATCACTAATTATTTTCTATTTACACATGAAATTATTGTTATCTATTACAAATTGTTGCCAATATCGGTAAATAGTTATTTTGAGCACCATTTCCTTATATGGATCAATCAGGGCGGAGCAACTGTCATGACGTCAGACCTCATTATGACTTCATTACCATATTTTTTTCATGTGTTGCCTTAACTGTACTGCGAATTTCAGTATTCTTTTGGGCTATTTGAAAGTCAGTGTAAAATACATAATCATGTCATTTTTCAACCTGCAACATTTTAATCACTTTTTAATAATTAGTGCTATAGTTATAAATTACTACTAAGTATAACAGAATAAATAAATAAAAGACAATGTAGCATTATAAACTTCCATTACATGTAAGAACAGATTGGCGGTCTATGTAATGCTTGCATTTTTCGAATATGCCAAAACTCATGTTCAAAATATACACGACTTATTTTTCATTTGAGAAAAGTTATTTAGTAGTCAAATGCGCAGGAGTGGTTGTGATATTTCGCTAAAGTAATTGATTTATTTTCCAGCTGTCAGTTTAGGTTCATTATACATGTACATGTATACTTATAATTTAATACATGTATAATATGTTTTTAGATTTCTGTATTGCGGTGATGTTGATATTTCTGAGGATACAGTTATCGTGGCATTGTACGCTGCTGATAAATACGATACTGAGGACTTGAAAAAAGCATTGCAATCATATTTAGATCAAAATATTAGAACGGAAACTGTCTGTACAATCGTTGAACCTGCAAAGTTATTCAACTTTGAAAATCTGACAGAAAAATGTATGGATTTTACTTTGACAAAACTTTGATTCAGTTTTTCAGTCGCCCCCTGCCTTAGGACTAATGAAAGAAACACTCAGCGAGATAGTCTCGTCCGATAACTTATATATCGATGAACTAGAAATTTATTACTTTCTAATAAAATGGGCTGAAAACCAGTGCGTGAAGAAATCTTCAAATAAGTGTGAAGAAAATATCAGAAACGAGACAGGGGACATCATCTATCAAGTTCGTTTTCTGTCCATGGGTTTAAAAACATTTGTAAAAGATGTTTGCGGACGAAAAATACTTACTCCTGAGGAGATGTTTCATTTGCAGCAAATTATTGTTGGAAATCTGCACAAAGGAAACACAAAATTCAATCTTGGGGAACGGAGGTATAAAACGTTTACGGTTTTTAGTGGCAGTGGACGAGAGAAAGGTAGAATTATACGGGTACCGTGGACAGTTTAGAATTTACAGTGAACAGAAAAGTTAAACTTCATTGGTTTATGATGTGGGGAGGAACGTCGATTCCATATACTTACACGATAGAGGGAAAATTGCTTGAAAACTCGATCGATGTCGCAGACACACCTTCTTAGAAAATAAAGAAAACTGATTTTTTTGGATTATCAGTTTGTTGTTAAATTTCGGAAACCAGTGATTTTATATCCTTATAAAGGATACAGATCTAGAGTTTGGGTAAAATTACAAGGACCTAGCAGCTTGAACGGTACAACATACAAACAGTCCGTCAACGAAGGGGGTGTCCAGATTTATAGGCACGGTGGGAAAAATAACCCTTCGGAACTTCGGAAAAAAATTGAGGTTTCCTGGATTTATCCTGTCAATGTAAAAAAAAACAAGTTCGAATGCCTATAATAACAATAATTTATGATATTTTCAGTTAAACTCTAATCTGTTCGTGGAGGAAATTTTTATGCATTTTAATATATTTTTATCATATAGTTTATATTAAATTTCGTGGTATTTTTTATATTATAAAATCTAAAAAAAAAAAAACAAATATAGCTTTTTTTTTATTTTTTTTCCAATGCCTATCTCAATATATATGTTTATATATTTATAAGATAAAAATGAGGTCTTCGCATTACTCTTATAAGACAATTGCTTTTATTTTATTTTATTTTTGTATATTTTGATGCAGGAATAAAGCACATTCGAGTTCTGATTTATTTAAAATATTCATTAACTCTGTTCAAATATCAAAACTAGGTAAAAATAGATTTTTTTTTTCATGATATCCCTATTATTATGTTATCAAGGATTGAGCTTGTACTTGGTAGAGGGTATAACATTTGGTTGTGCTTTCATTTAGTGTATTGGATCATTCATATAACACGCTAAATGTCCTCCACAATTCAAACATGCATAAACACATATACAAAAGAAGAACACTATGAAATGTACATTTTTCAAAAATCAAATTCCGCTAAATGCCACACTCGATATATATGATTGATTTTAAGGAATACTAAATATAGCATAATTCAGTATCCAGTATGATTTTTTGCTAATATTCTTTGTCAAATATGGAGTCCATTTCAAAATACACTCCCAGTATCGCGTAGTTTTGCATAATAAATTGCCATTAGCATTTATAAGCAATTCATAAAAATGTTTATTCCTGTTTATAATCAAAATATATTTCAGAAAAATCCATTTCTTCCAGAAATTCATCATTAATACCCCAACATACGGATTTCTTTCAGTTTTTGGCGTGATTTAGCACGTAAAAAATTGAAGAAAAAAAAAATTGACAAAAAGTGTTTCACGTTTAAAAAGAAATACTGTGGTTTCATCAATTTTCGTTGGCATCAATTTTCGTGGATTTTGTAAAACAGACATTTTCGAGGATACGTATTTTCGTGATCAAAGGCATTGCCTGTACAAATGAATGTCATATTTCGTAATTCAATGAACATTTGAATTCGTGGATTTGCTCAACAACGAAATCCACGAAAATTGGTGCTCAACGAATATTGATGAAACCACAGTATTTCTTTTCCATTTTTATT
>NW_026920571.1:0-17559 GCF_032062105.1 Saccostrea cuccullata | reverse complement strand
CTAACTATTGAACATTCACGAGAATTGCGTCACTTTCACTTCTGCAATAATCGAAGTACGGATAGTATTAAAAGGATGTTGGTCAATCTCATCATTGTTATGAGTCATTTAAAGTTCTGTATCTTTTCATTTGTTTGCTGGTCTATTGAAACATTTAAGTTAAATGCATAAAGGCATACACAGAAAATATTTCACTAAAAACAAAAGTTCTTGGGTTTAAGTGAACTGATTTTCCCTCTAACAAAAGCGGGAGTGGGGTGGGGTGGGGTCTCAAAATGAGGATACTTAACGGTGAAACCATCGGAACTATTGTTGTCCACCTGGTCAGTGACTGTATAAAAAAATGCAACTTTAGAGTAAGAAATTTCTTATTTATTATTTAGAGCGAGCGTGTTGTCTTAGGGTGAGCTGCCAAAGGCTCAAAGCATAACAAAGCTGTATAGAAATTTGGCTTCATAAATCTTAAAGTAAAACAGCAGTAATATAGGATTAAACGTTCTTTTTTTCAGAATTTATCGATGTGTAAACTCTGCCTTTTTACTCACAAACTAAATAAAAGTGCGAAGCACTTTTATGTAAAGTTTGTGAGTAAAAAGGCAGAGTTTACACATCAATAAATTCTGAAAAAAGAACATTTAATTCTTATTATGGTTCGCAGTCGACTGTAAAGTTTCACGTTACGTCACGATCTAATTTGACAGCTCGCTCAAGGTAAATAGTACCCGCCTCCCAGACGTAAGCTAAATGATTGGTAGTTTCTCCTTATCCCTGATTGGTTGTTCGTGACAGACAATGAATAAAAAACACAGACAAGAAAAAAGTTGGACATAACCATTTAATTACACGTTTCAATGTACATTTAACGCCTTTTTTTAGGTGGCACGGATTCATCTGCAATAAAAAAAAATAGAAATTATAAAGTGGTAAATATAAAAGATAGGGATTTTTTTTCTTAACATTAAATTAAGTGACATGAATAAAACTATCCAATTAAAACATTAACTCACCCCAGGGACATGGTTCGTTTGGACTTGGGGGCCTTCCTAATGCCGCAGGAAACCGCACGGAGTTCGCCTCCAGAATTGGCCGAGCTGGATTTCCTATGTTAATATTCCGAGGTCTGGGACGTCCGCCGTCAAAATTCTATATTATTGTAGGAAACGTGTGCGATATTTGCTCCAAGTTATCTGGCACCTTTCCGTGAAAATGTTTCTCAAGTTTTGCCGTATCAATGTTGACAATGCCGGATCTTGGTACGTATTGCCCGTTTGCAGTTTTTAGTAAATATTTTCCTTTGTCGCTGTTAATTAGATATCCCCTGATTTTCTGACTGAAAGAGTTTTTAACAGAGTCAATTGCCTTCACTTTTGTCTCCTGTTCTAACTTTTTATCTCTCAAATTTTTCTCAAGTCGTTTGAGGTGCTCATTTGAACTTTCAACAATTGATTTCTCTTCCGGATGTTTACTTACATCACCGCATTGCTGACTTGTCACACATTTTTCAATAGTGCACTGTCATGCATTGTGGTCAAGTCGCAGATGGCAATTTCCGCATTGCTTACCGGTAAAGTTTCCGATATTTTGGGGGGCTGTACAGTATTTTTCTTGCATACTCAATGCGTAATCCTTTGCACTTTCTACTTCTGTCTCCAATTCTTCTATGTCATTGTTAAGATCTTTTATGGACTGTTCGATTGGCGATCGGTAGGTGTAAAAATCGAGAAATTCATCACTCGGATTATAGGTGCTTTTAGTAAATGTAGGTGTCTGGAAATTCAACTCTTTTCGAGCTGCCGTTTCTCCGGATCGAGGATTATTTAGCGACTGGAAATGTCCCGGCGACGTTCCTTCGGATACTTTAATATTAACGACAGGGATTTCTTCTGAACCTGATGTGCGCACGGTCCTGAGGAATTTTGAGAAATTAGCTTGAGAAAGATCCACATAATCACCCTCTTCGTCCTTGTATGACATTCTCAGCATCGGCATTCGGCTGATGTATTTTATCTGGGACTGTCTGACTGCTTCCAGTCCGATGTATCCAAGAGACATCAGCTCAGTAAATTCTATTGAAATAGGCGAGACTCGACTTTCATTGTAATACATATAGTGAATCTTCAAATCAATCTCATCAGCTGCGTTTTGAACTTCTTTTGATAGCGCCATTTTTGACAGCTAAAGTATAATGACTTAATGTAAAGATCTCGTGCAAAATTTGATTGACCAATCAAACAACAAGATAGTTCCCGCTACATCAAAAAAATTCCATATTATGGATATAATTTGCAGAGAATCATAGGTACCCGCTGCATAAAAAAAATTCCAAATTATGTACAAAAATAAAACTTGACCTTCAACCTTTTGTACAATTTGCTGAGAATCTATAGGTAAGGGAGAAATATTCTTAATTAAAATCTAAACACTGTTTATTTGAAGTTCAAGAATTAGTAACGTAGGGGCGGGGACCTCACCGGGTGCTATTGCGTCTCTTTTAGATGGGGGGTGGGGGGGGGGGTGAACAAGACTGCCTTAAACTGTGTTTTGTGCCTCGTGCACGCATACTTACTTTGAGTGTAGCATCATATAGTTTGAACATCAGGGATTTAAAGATATAGGCCTTGCTGTGATTTTTATGTGATGATCAATATAAGTACTGTGTAGATTATTAATGAGAAGTCGAGGGATGTGGGTGGGGCGAGGACATACATGTATATTTGTGTACCGGTGTACAGTTTTTTTTTGTACCCCTCCACTTTACACAGGCACGTAGCATCGTTTTTGAAAGTGGGGGGCCAACCATAGGAAAAAAAAATTTTTTTTGCTTACCTGTAAAAGCAAAAAAAAAAAAAAAAAAACACAATTAAAAGTTGCCCAAACTCGAAAATCCTATTTCGTGGGGGGGGGGGGGGGGGGGGGGGGGGGGTTGGGGGGGGGGGGGGGGGGTTGTGCCAACTTTTTCAAAGCCAACTTACTATCACTTCCATTTTTTTTCCTTACAATCCCTGCTATCCCTATACTATGTTTATAAAGTGGGGGGGGGGGGGGGGGGGCAACACCCTCTCAATGAACATTTACTATAGTAAAGGCTATGTTGGGGAAAAAGTAGTAAAATAAGGGTAATGTAGTACATGTGTTGCATTAAAAAAAGATAACAAGAGAAGTTATTATTTTAAAAAAAGTTGGTCTACCCAATCCGAATCCCCCCCCCCCTTTCAAGAAATGGATTTCGAGTTTTGGTGAAAAAAAATTATATCTTTTGCATGTCATTTTTTTTTTAAAAGCATTTTTTTCTGGCTGCCCCACCCCTCACTTTTAAAAACGATGCTATATATAGAGTAACAACAATAAAAAAAAGTTTCTATACCGATATTTCCTCTCTTTATATACCCTAATACATACTAACGACTGCAAATTGTTTTAATTGATTTTTAAGGCATGTTGTCGAATCAAAAAAGAAATAGCGCAGGGAGGGTCTATGACAAGGGACTTCCTACAGGAATTGACTATCGAAGAAGTGTTATTGATTACATGGAAAGAAATGGCGCAAGGCTCGGAGAATACTCTTTACCAAGAGGACTTTGTACAAAAGCGGCACAGGAATTTAAATTAAACCCAGTTACAATTAAAAGATTTTGGACGCATTATTGTAATGAAGGGGTTGTAAAAGTCCCTGTAAATAAACCTAATGGAAGAAGTAAAAGGAAATTAACGGAAGAAGATGTGGAGTACGTTCATGTCTTGAAAAAAGTGAGACCATCAATGCCTTAAATTTGTCATCGATTAGGGATGAACTGTTGAAAAATTCGACTTCGGTAGAGAATGTTAGTATTAGTACAATTTCTAGGTCATTGCGAAATGACTTAAACATGACCTATAAGCGGATATAAAAAATAAACAAAAACAGATTTACTCCACAAAATTTGAAATACACGCAACATTTCATCAATCTCATTAGCCAAAAAGATCCATACACACTAAAATTTATGGACGAAATGGGAATAACACTCTCAGATGGGCAAAATAATTATGGACATTCTACAAAGGGTCTTCCATGTATCGAATTAACTCGATACAATCGTCATGCAAACGTTACTGTAAATGCCATAGTTGGAATAAGTGGAGTAAAATATGTTAAAATATTTGATGGACCATCTAATGGTAACGAATATGTTCAATTTATCGCGGAGGCTACACAAAGTTTTACCGACGAGGGGGAACCTGTCTTTCACCCGGGGGATATTTTGATAGCCGACAACGCAGCAATACACCACAACAGGGCAGAAAGGGAGCTTCGCAATTATTTGCCAACAGTGGGAGTCGAATATTCCTTTTTGCCTACATATTCCCCTGATTTGAACCCAGTGCAAGCAGTGTTTCGTAAAATAAAGAAAATTCTGAAAGCAGATAGATACATCACATTATTGAATGTCGATTTAAAAATTGCTGTTTATGAGGCTTTTAAAGAGATAACGTCAGCTGATACCTTGTCGTTTTTCAAAAATACAGAGTACATTATCAATTATTAAAGTGAGATGTATGTATATGTTTTTTTTCATTCTTTTCATGATATCTATGTGATAAAGAATTACAAACATGATGCAATTCAATCTAATTAAAGTTTAGATTTGTATCTCCGCTTCTCGACGATGCCCTACATAGTATATACATGTACATTGTGTATCATAGAGATGTGGGTACAAGTCATACAGTCTTCTTTTATCTTTGAACAGTCTGATTTTAGGACCCGATTCTACAGGGCATAAAGATAATTGGGAATAAATTTCAAGAAAGCGTAATATTAAATTGGATTATCTTCTATCAGCAGTGTAGTTATTATTTTCATTTTGAATTTCAGAGAGACCATACAGTAATTTTTTTTTCCGGGACCGCGCTTAAATGACACCGAGCTTGTGTTTTTAATTAAAAACTTTCATTGTCCAAAGCAGACACTCTCTGTATTAATATTTTTAAATAAATTATGTATACAATTTATGTTCATTACTAGAAAAATTAAGCTCTTCGCTTTTTACTTTTATAAGAAAATTCCTACCAATGAAAACAAAACGTTCGATTCATAATGAATTTCAGTTTCCGATAATTATAAAGAAATCAAATTATATACCATAAGAGTTTCTATTTTTATATAATATTTGCTCTGACATATAGTTTATTTTAATATCCAAATACCGATAGCGCATAAAGATTGCGATGTTCTTTTTTTCTGTAATATGATGAAGATTTATTTCTTGATAAGCATTAAAAAATGTTCAAATATTTAGAATTAAAAAAAATTCCGAGTTGTTCGTCAGAACTTTCGATGTAATACTTGACTCCGTCTAAAAATTGAGTTGACCAATCAAACAGATCTTAAGTAAGAGGCGTGTATTGTTTACGCCGGGCGCTTCTGTCAAACTAGATCGTGACGTAACGTGAAACTTTACAGTCGACTGCGAACCATAATATAATTCCAATTACGAATTTTTAAAATTTTTGAAATTATTTCTCTTTGAGGCCGCCATACAATCCGTTATTTTGTACGGCGTAGGAATATTTTATGCCGCAAAGAAACGTATACAAAATGAATATAGATAAAATCCAGCTTAAATTGTCAAAACAATCAATAATTAAACTTATAAAAACTCAATGAATGTTGATTAAGTCAACAAATGGTTCGTTCAAAGATTTAGGGAGAATATATGGGATCTGTAGGATGTAAATATATGAATTTGATGCTGAAAAGGCAGGATTCTGAGGTACGTTTCTTTTCCATATCACAACGATACCAACTGAGCTGATATGTAACGTCGAGAAAATGACACTTGACAGCATGATCAGCGATTTCAAAAATTCACACTCGTGATCCGACAGTGACATAAACATAATATTCCCGTCTGTCAGTCCTGTTTATCTCCTTTTCATTCATTCATTCATTTTTTATTTCAAGTTTCTTGTAATCATAATGTAATCATATAGATAGATATGATAATATAAAATCTTGTTCACTTCAATTATGGAAGCAACTACAGTGAAATATCAGTATCTCGAAGTTTGGGGGACCTTGACACGACTTCGAGATATCCGGGGGTTCGAGATATCCGAAGTTATCTTCGAAAGTCGAATCAATAATTTCCCGTTTTTTCGTATATACACTATCCTGTATTACCAGGCATGAAGTCTTTATGGTAAAAACTCAAGCATATTCGCAATAAATATTAAGAAAAACGATGTTGTTGTTTTCTTTATCGTGTATAATTGTAAAAGAATTTGATATACATGCCTTATTGCATATATATACATGTACAGCGAATTGACATTTTTCAGGCCATGCTTACGTGATCAAACGGGATGTATCATTAGCGTTATAGTTGAAGAACCTTCTCCGTAAGAAAAGTCAAAAGACGAATTCTTAAAAAACATAATTTGATGAAATTTAGTGCAAAATCATTTAAGAAATAATCAGTATTCAAACTGTGTTCTTGATTATTATTAATAGCTTGCAAGTATTACATTACGAAGTACTACTGAGGAACATATAGTTTACGAAACTAACAATGCAATTTATCCATTTTGTTTATTGTTTACATCTTACTTTGTTGAGTTTTGGTTTATGAAATCTGTCATGAATTTTAGTTTTTTGCTTTGCTCTATTGTAACGTTAATGAAAAGCTTTTGTTCCTGTTAATGGTCATTTTGCTGCCTCAAACATCTGTGCATTACCCAATCAAAACCCATTTTACAAAACATTTGCATTAGAAGGAATTATTTATTGATTATCAAAGGTTTAGGATCAAATGTGCTGCACATTAATTTGTTTTAATTAGGGGTGTTAATTAATAGGCACTGGCGAAAGTGTGTGAAGTCACGACGCCAGGTGTGTTCAGTAGACCGAAAAATTAACTGCACTTCGAGATAAGCCAGGTAGAAAAGGGCTGGGGACTTTGAATATACTTCGACATAAGCGGGGTATTCGAGACTACCATGTTCGAGATATCAGTAGTTTTTTTAATCATACATATAGAGAAAACGGCCGGGACCGGCGATCGACTTCGACATAAGCGGGGTATTCGAGATATACAGTACAGGCAACGCGGATCCCGTATTTCCCGCGTCCCCGCCGCGGTATAATCACAACGCGGTATTTGGCCAGGTAGACAGGTAAACCGCGTTCCCTCCGCGGGAAATTCATCACTTACCTGTCCCCGCCGCGGTTAAATCATCGATGAATTACTGACAATTAGTATCGTAAACAAACGGGAGTTATCTCCCCGGATTGTAATTTGCGAATTTTCCCTGTAACAAAAAAAAAAAAACAAAAACAAAAACAAAAAAAAAAAAAAAAAAAAAAACCGTGTGTTTATCAATTAATTTTGCTATGAATAGAATTTAAACTAAGAAAAATTAAGTTTATTTTTGTTTCTAAAATTACATATCAATATTTGAAACTGAATAGAAAATTTTATTAAATTGTTACATCTTTGCAATGGTTAATTATTTTGTGTTATTAAGAATCTATCAAGAAACAAAATTAAATACTAGAAATTTTAATTAGTTTTTTTTAAATCTTCATATTATATGCAAACTGTAATAAATGTTGAACTCAGACTGTTTAAGTTTCGATAAACGATTTTCAGCATTCATTTGAAAAAAAAAAAAAGATGTACATCTTTTAAAAAATGTACATCTTCATATTGTTTATTAATTAAGTTCGATTTATTGTATATAAAATGTACAGGCTTTTTCTTAAAGTGTCAAATTACCGGAAAACATCCGATGACGAGCATTTCCAGTTATGTGTAGTGGGCACGTGAACTTAAATTTTCTTTATCCAAGATATCAAGAAAAAAGTTCTTTTCTTCTTTATTTCTCATCGTTTATGTTCTGTTCCCAAATTAAGAAAACTTTTCTTTAATTTATTTCCCTCTTTTATATAAATGTGCAGGCATTTTTCTCAAATTGTCAAATGACCGAAAAGCATTCGATGGCGAGAGTTAACTTTGAGCACGTGAACTTTATACAAGAGATCAAGAAAAAATATCGTTTTTCACCTTCATATTAACATGTATTACTTTTTAAAACAATGTCTTTCTTTTTAATTTTAATATTTCTCGATTTTCGTGTTCAATAGATAAGATAGGATGTGTAGGTGTAATGATAAACTTCACAGACGAAAGTATAGTTTATATTAAATATTCAATGCAAAAATTCATATATTTTTGTTTTCTTTGACAAATTCTGTTTCTTTGTGTATTAAGTATTAGCCGCGATCATTTCCTGTGTATAGGGATTAGCAGTGCCTGAGCAGGAAACGACATGCCCTGGGGGTTTCACACCTGTCTTAGAGTTTACCTTGGGTAACGGTCGCTGGATGTGTACATCGTTGTCCAGCCATTCAGCAACACATTTGATTCATTGTTTCATTATTATTTCATCGATATCATTTTCAGATGCGATATTAGCCTTGGAATTTGTGTCAAATTATTGTTGCTTTTTTTAAACGGAGTATATAAAAAGAATAAAAGTAAAAAAAAAAACAACCTTTTAAAAGAAATTAATGAAGTATTTGATATTAATTAAATCAAATAATGATCCATTGCTATGTTATTTCGTGTCAGTTTATACCTGTACCAGTTAGTAGAGAGAGAGAGAGAGAAGAAAAATATCACAATATTAAGGCACGTGCATGATCGTTTTTCCTCCTTTTTGATCAGTATATCAATTTCTTAGTCTAGCGAATAAAACTACCGCTGATTTATCAGTTTATTGACCATTTGTGGATTTTGTCTAAGTTTTATTGTTATTTATCGAGAGACTTGTTTATGATCCACTTTCTTCTTTCGTTTAGCATATGTACATGTCATGTAATTTGAATTACTTTCCTTTTTGTCGCCAGATTACAACGACAGATTTTTTGGGGAAAAAATGTATTTTTGTTATAAAATTTGATTAAGAAAAACACAGTATATTAAAATTGTCGAATTATTGAAAATATTTATTTGAAACAAAAAATTTAAAAAGGATTCTGTCTTCAACAAAAACATTGAATTCTTTATTTCATGCATTTCAATCCATGAGCTACACATGAAAAAAAAACGGCTTCGTTTTACAATGTCGTAGGAAAGCGCATACAGGTAATACACTCAGGTAACATCCTGTGTATATAGGTAGTATGTACACTAGACAGCGTCGTTCCCTCGGGGCTTCTCATCCGCTTTGAGTAAGCTACACTCCACACCAAACTTACCTGAGGAAAACCGAACGGTAACACAGACATCTGAAAACTTGAAGCTTGGCAACTTGCTGATTAAAATAAGTTAATTTCTGTGTTGTGTGTTCAAATATTTTAAGGGCCCATATTTGTGTTTGTGTTTTATTTGAACCGGAGAAATCTGAAATTTGTGACATGATTTTAGTAATTTTCGAAAAGAGCAGAAAATAGAAATACATTCAAATACTAGCTATGATATTATTGATATTCTGAATAGAATGACCTGTGATTATTTTATTAACAATAACCCCCCCCCCCAAAAAAAAAATAAAATAAAATAAAAACAAATAAAAATCGTCGATATTTAGTTCATAGTCTTACAGTGTAGCGCATAATAATGGAACAACGGTATTCCTACACTTACGCGTGTTTTGTTAAAATTTAATTGTAATTATGTATCACTATCTATCATCGTTTTTCATGCTATTATTTATAACAGACATGTATACAGAAGTAACGGTACTTTTCTAAATGAAACCAAATGACTGATATAATCTCGCAGATAAATAAACACATAGCAACATGTAACTGCAACTGCACGGGCTAATTGTGAACACCGGATTACACCAGTGCATATAAAGAGAAGCGATATCATGGCATTCTTTAAATTTTAATTATACCCTTTTAGCAATTTGAAGATCATTTGGGGTGGTATTATTGATTTTGAAAATAAACTTTAAGTTGATATATTCGATAAATTATTCGACTTTATTTCATCCCATACTGTACATGTATTACTGTTAACAGACGTGTTTGAGAATTAATTAATTTTGAGTGACTATTAGTACAAAAAAAAAAAATGTTTTTTATTAAACAATTTGATAAAACTTAAAAAATGAATTTTTAAAAAATCCATGTAATGGTGTAAATCTATAATATCCCCCCCCCCTCATTTCGACACGATTAAAAATCGACAATACTTTACAGGTAAGAACATCTTAGCTGAAGAATAACGGTAGCTGGCCCCGCCGCGGTGTAAACACGGTCTCAGGTAGCACCGCGATCAAAACCCGCGACGGTGTAACGCGAAAAGGATTAATACACCGCGGAGGGGACGCGGTCTAATACGGGATCCGCGTTGCCTGTACTGTACCATGTTCAAGATACTGATATTTACCTGTACTTCACATTTCCCATCACAATGCAACAGGGGAGGACAAGGTTATTATAATTTTGAGAATTGCTGGCTTTCAAGAGCATATCGTTTATACATTAATAAATTTATTACCTTGTGTTCACATATCTTTTCATTCTTTACTGGTATTCTATATTTTCTCTATTACTAATGGATAGTTGGTTCATAAATTGAGAAGTATTAAAAAAGGGTCTTTGGTATAGATAAGTACATAAAAGGATCGGTTCGGGGGTGAGTGGTGTGTTAGGACACACACTGCTATAAATTGTTAAACGTAGCTCAGTACCTTAAGCTAAGAGGTGACAGTATTGTTTCCTTTTCCAATTTTGGGATGCCATTTGGGTTTGTTTCAGTACAAAACCTTGTAAGACAACTATGAGGAACACTTGCAAAGATATTTTTTCTAAGTAATATTACTTTACCACGCAAGGAAACTAGGTAAGAGGTGCTTTAATGATTTAAAAGCCATAAAAAGAGTGACAGACTTTTAGATAATTTATGCAAGTAACCAATGGAAAAATACTGAGCCCGTAAGTTTCAACAATTTTAGAGTAAATAGAAGTTGTTTTATACGTACAAGTCATTGACTCCGTCTGTAAAACTTGTGTAATCACTTATTCTGTAAATTTGTATTGGTGAATAAGCAGGCCCTGGTCTACGGTGACCATTTGCGTTGAGGTACTGCCGCCGTCACCATGGATCTTGGCACCCCATTGGTGGCGGTTGCAGTTCCATTATTTCTCGTAGTAGACAAAAGTAGTCATGGCCCTTGCAAGTGGCGTATTCCGTCGCACCTCAGCGCAATTGGATGAGTGCAACACATATTCTTACGCTCATTCCATTGTTCATTGACTTGATTGATATTTGAATTGATTGATTGACTGATTGATTATAATTGATTGATTGAATTTGATTTATTATTGTTTGGTGACGTTCATGCACTTGTGACTTACCCAGTGCATGATCGGCCCGTCACATTTGTTGTATTGATTGTTGATTGTGGGGCAATCCTGTGGTAGCCCCAGCAAATTGATCACCGCGGCCAGAAGCGCCATATTAAACAAGCAAAATAACATCCACATTGTTTGTTTGATTTATAGGGAATCTGAAATATATAATTAAATGACCCCCTATTTTAACCAGAAACCCTGATCCTGAGGCTATGAATTACAATTTTGAAAGAGGCATTCTTACTTTACCATGACTACTATAATAGTATGTACTTTGTTTAAATAATAACCCAGAAGCAGAGATGATGATTCTCAAAGATTTAATGCATTTTCACTATATAATCAACAGAGCATCGCCCTAACACCTGAACCCCCGATCCTGAGGCCATAAAATACACAATTTTTGAACGAGGCATTCGTGCCAATTATAACTAGGTAATTAGTTAGCTTCTTGCTAGTCATAATTATGTACTTTGTTAGGCTAAATAATGCCTGGGAATAGAGAAAAATTTCAAATAATTAAATTATTTTCACTCAATCAAATCAATAAAGCTCAGTCCTCAAATACCAAAACCCCTGATGTAACCCTGAGGCCATGAAATTAACCATTTTTGAGGCAGCCTCATTCTACGTAACGAGGGCTGTTCAATAAATTATGTCCTAAACTATATGACATACAATACAGGTATAATATGACATTAAGCTTTAATTTTTTTCTTCAATTTTGAATCTTTAATGAATTTATAACGATTTATGTGACTACATTTCATCACATAGTTTCATTGTGACAAGCTGGAACAAGAGGCCCAGGGGCCACAGCGCTCACCTGAGCACATCATGCTTGAATTTACTCCACCCCCCCCCCTCCAGGCGTTCATCATTTGAACAAACTTGAATCACACTACTTAAGGATGATTCCATATAAATATCACTAATCGTAGCTTTGAAGTACTTGAAAAGAAGATTTTAAAAGGTTTCCCTATATATCCCTATGTAAAACTTGGATCGGCCATTTTGGCCCCACCCTAGCCCCGGGGGTCATGATTTGAACAAATTTGAATCTACACTACCTGAGGATGATTCCACATGAGTTTCATCTTTCCTGGCCCAGTGGTTCTCGAGAAGAAGATTTTTAAAGATTTTTCCTATATATTGCTATGTAAAACTTGGGTCGGCCATTTTGGTCCCATCTCTGCCCTGGGGGTCATGATTTGAACAAACTTGAATCTACACTACATGAGAATGATTCCACATGAGTTTCATCTTTCTTTGGCCAGTGGTTCTGGAGAAGATGAATTTTAAAGATTTTCCCTATATATTCCTATGTAAAACTTGGGTCGGCCATTTTGGTCCCACCCTTGCCCCGGGGGTCATGATTTGAACAAACTTGAATCTACACTACCTGAGGATGATTCCACATGAGTTTCATCTTTCCTGGCCCAGCGGTTCTGGAGAAGAAGATTTTTTTAGAAATGCCATTAATTTTTAACAAATTCATGATTATCTCTCCTTGGAAAAGGGCGTGACCCTTCATTTGAACAAACTTGAATTCCCTTCACCTAAGGATACTTTGTGCCAAGTTTGGTTGAAATTGGCCAAGTGGTTCTTGAGAAGAAGATGAAAATGTGAAAAGTTTACAACGACGACAACAACAACGACAACGACAGACGACGGACAAATTTTGATCAGAAAAGCTCACTTGAGCCTTTGGCTCAGGTAAGCTAAAAAGACTATTCGAGACACTGCAATGAATGGTAAAAAATCAGTAAACTAGAGTGAAAATAAACTCATTAAGAATCCCAAAGTTATATTCGCTGAAATATGAAAAATTACGGCAACCAATGTCTGTTGTATAGACAAATGAGCAGGTAGATTTCAATGACAGAAAATTATATAATGGGCATAAAAAATTGGTACTCTCCTTCCAAACAAAAATTATAACAACTAATGTACTGTTTGCCAAATTTCAACAAGTAATCACTGATGATGTATGATTGAATTTAAGACACATAGTAAATTTGATGGACATTATTTCGGGGGTAGCACTGTTTTAAAGAACCGTTTGACCTTAAAAAATCTTGGTACTCAAAGGTCACCCTGTTTTAAAAATAAGTGAAAACGACAGCGTGTAAGAATATCTAACAATGACTTTAAAATATCAATAATTGTAGTTATCCACGTTTGTTTGAAATTTAAACAGATAATGAAATTTGAATCTATTGCTCAAAACCATCGACACAAAATTTACAATAAGATTTACTTGACAAATATAGAAAAGGTCTGAAAAGAGCAAAGAATTGCACCAGCACAAAGACACATTTATATGCAATTTTCTTAAATATTTGTGGTCTTGTTCAAATTCGTATTCGGGGAGACAGTTTAATTTCTGGAAGAGTCTAAAAAGCAGTTTTTTCGCAAAAAAAAAAAAAAAAAAAAAAAAAAAAAAAAAACCAACGAAAGATTAAAAAGGGAAAGGAACCAGAATCCGGAATCCACTACATTAAATTTCTTCATGAAAGCGTCCAAACCCACACGCCCTAAAGAGTAAAGGAGTTTTGGGATAAACCGAAAGTACTTTTTTTTTTCATGTTAACAATAATCATTCGCCTTTTGACTAGTTTCATTTTCCAAACTTGAAAAAAAAACCTTTCAGAAGGAAGAAACGAGTCGAGGAAATCATCAGATCTGCCATTTTCCAGTATACCAAGGGTCATACACAAAAATGAGTTCTAAAAACAATTTGAAATTGGATAAAAAATTTCACGGACATGTGGTTTAATAAAAAGAGAAATCATTGAAAAGCATCTTTTGCTTCTTTCCGAGTACCGAGGACATTATTTATTGTACAGCCCTAGTACTTTACTTACTTAGTTTGTTCAATACCCAGAAGCAGAAAAGAAGATTTTCAAAGAATGAATGCACCTAGCAGAAAAGAAGATTTTCAAAGAATGAATGCACCTGCACTATTATAATCAGTAGTTCCCCGCCCTAACACCAGAACCCTTTACCCGGAGACCATGAAATTCAAAATTTTAAAACAGACTGATTTCTAGAGCCCAAATCTAGCACCAGGACCTCTGAACATGGAGCCATAAATTTTAGCCCCACTCCTCATGCCACATGGGCGCAGATACCATGAAATTTAACAATTTTTATTCCTGTCCACCCAGCCCCGTGGGAATCCGGGTTAGAATAGGTCCTCAGTACCCCCTTACTTGCCGTAAAAGGCGACTAAATGGGGCGGTCCTTCGGATGAGACCGTATAAACCGAGGCCCCGTGTCACAGCAGGTGTGACACGATAAAGATCCCTCCCTGCTCAAAGGCCGTAAGTGCCGAGCATAGGCCAAAATTTGCAGCCCTTCTCCGGCAATGGTGACGTCTCCATATCAGTGAAATATTCTGGAGAGGGACGTTAAACAGTACTGTAGATTCCTTACTTTTCGCGAGTACTTTTTATCGCGAACTGGGTCTTCAACGTCAAATCGCGAGAATAATAATTCGCGAATGGACGTTCGATCAGCAGAATTTATATAGATTTTAGCACCATATAAATAAACGCGAGCAATATTTTTTCGCGAGTGACGCTTCTCGCGAAATTACAATCAATCCTGTCCACCCATAGATGCGTTATGCCAAAATTGATTGAAATTGGTAAAGCGGTTTCAGAGAAGCTGAAAATGTTCAAATGTTAGCACACGATGCACGACATCGGACGTAAACGGATAGTAAAAGTTCACCTGAGTGACTCAGGTGGCCTAAAAACATCTTTTCATGCAATTGAAAATAATCTTACTAAGTCTGGATCAGTAACAGTGATTTTCAGTAGGTTAGATCCATCGTTATCCCTTGGTATGGTTCCTACTGGTGAATTTTCGTTAATGTATCCTTGGAAAGGTACACTAAGCACGGGGTTATTGTTGTTGGCCGCAGCAACTGATAATTTTATTGTAGCTCTGTTGGAGTACCTGTTTGCTACATTTTCTTGAGCCTGTGGATAAAACTCTATGATTGAAATTTTTGTAAGGATATTAGCATGAACGCCATGTATGAATCAAAAGACCACAAAATAAAATGTAAAAATAAACCTCAATGAAAAGTTCCAGCTCAGAAACTTGGGATCTATCAATTGATGCAGTTTGGCTTACAAGAGCTCGATATTGACTTGCTGAGCCAGAAACTTGTTGTGTGGTCACTTTGAATCTGTTCTCATATCCAGCTGGCAAAGCTGGTAATACAGAAACAATTGTAGTTTACGGAGAGCAGCAATTGAGGCAAAACATATTAAATATCAATAGTGTCGATAAATCATTAATTAAGCTTTAGTTAGTGAATTTAGCCAATGTCAAAAAAAAAAAGACCTCACTGATTATAAGTCTTGCATTTGTTCTTTAAAAGAATAAGAATTCAAAAACTTCATTTAAAAATTATTTAACTAAATATGTTCAAGAAATTAAAAATCCTTCTGATGTTTTTAATAATTTAAGAATCATTCTTAACTGTTCTGATGGCTAATCAAAAATGGAAAAAGCAGTTTAATCGAGTATGGCAGCTTGTATATGAGATGTGTTGTTTATGTCTACAATGCTGCTGAAGTAGGTTTTTGTTATGCATAATTTATAATTTCAAATATAACATGTACCCATCTGATAAAAGTCAAATGTTTTGTACTCACTTTGTCGTATTGTAAAGGTGATTGGAGCATTAAGAGTGTCCCTGTCCTCTGCAATGATGTCAACCGCTGCACTGGGATTCCCAGGAACCACAGGTACTGGGTTAAATACAAGTGTGCCAGCCTACAAATAAACAATGTTTATATGTGAAGCTCTACGTAAAAGAATTTATGAGTAAGTGCCTATAACAGCTAAAATCACTTTGTTCTATTCTGAATTCATTATCTTATTGTATTAGGTTAAAGATAAATGTTTACTGTAATTATTTTGCAACATCCGCACTTGCTATACTCTGTTTTACCCCATGACACCTAAAGCTAAATGCTAAATCCCGTATAAAGTCATAAAACTCACCGTTGATCCAGATGTGACACTTGTTGTGTAAGTTGGGTTAAAACAAACATTGTTGACATTAAAACAGGAGGAATACACAAATTTGGGTCCTAAATCATCTACATCATTTATAGTTATTGTGATGGTGGTGGTAGTCTGTTTCCTTTCTGCAACATTGCTGGCTTTGTCCTACATAGAGGGATAAAACACAACAAATTAAAATCTACAACAGAAGGTATATTTAAGGAATCACTGCCGTCTAACACAAAGAGAGATGCACAGATTGACATATGCATATTAGGCCTCCTTAGCTCCTGACCTATCGATTTGCCTAATTTACTTTCCGGTAGAATTATCAACAAATCAACTCCACGAACTTTCAAAGAGTTATCACAGAGAAAAAAATTTAAAAATGATACATTTGGAATATGGTATGGTAAGGTACATTTTGTGACTGAAATAAATAAGTCGCTCATGTAAATTACTATTGAATCATTTTATTTTGCGCAGGTCAATGTTCGTCGGCAAGCAAAACTTACATGTTCGTGGAGACGTAATTGTGAGTTACTCATTCATTCATGTACGGAAGAATGTTTACAAAATAAACGTTCGTGGGGGTGTTAATTCATGGGCAAGTGTGACCTACTCAATCTACGAACATAGGTACCCCATGAACAGTAATGATTCCACAATACCTGGGAATGGTTTTAAGCATACAGAAAATTCAAGAAAATTGTAAACACCATACATTTTCAAGTTACTGCTTTTTATGTTGCTCTGAAACATGATAAACTCACTGTTGCAGAAATGGTCAGGGTGTATGACCAAACAGATTCAAAGTCTAAAGGATTGCTGACAACTATTTCTCCTCTTGAAGTGATAGGAAGTGCAAATCTGGTTGCGCCATCATTCTAAAGAGATATTTAATTTAATATAATGCCTGTATTTATAATACACTAAAAATACAATTCCGTTACATGTTCTTTTACATGTTTTTCTCTCATTTCTAAGTCCCTTCCCCATTTCTACAGTATTACTGAAATTCATATACTTATAATTTATAAAACATTACCTCGTAATTTTGAATAAAAACATCTTTAAAGGTAGGAAAGAACTTCATGAAATATGAATGAAGAAATTTAAATCAAATATAAACACTCACAATACTTCCATCTCCGGGAACTATGGCATACTCAATTTCTTTG
>NW_026920570.1:122500-172860 GCF_032062105.1 Saccostrea cuccullata | reverse complement strand
TATTCGAAGGACCAGTCTCCATGTCCCACGAAGGGATTCAAACCCACAACATTAGGACCAACTCCCCTACTTTTGACAAAATTATTAGTGGGTGTGTTGTTGTTGATCCATTTTTACAAAATGCAAAGTGGTTAAGGGGGGGGAGCCATAACATAGATACTTTTAAGCTTTCAAACTGGTTCTTAAATTGGTTCCCTTGCAGAAATGATTATTGTCAACTCGTACATAAAATGTCAGGGTTTCGAGACAGTGAAACGCGATATCTGAAGAAATAATTTAACAATGAACTTGAAAATGAATAGGCTTCATCTTTTTATATTTTCACACAAGTTTGTAAACGCTGAGCGTGGTTAGCAAAGGTTTTCTGTTAATCTTGCCCACAAAGTGTAACGAACACACTAACACACACACACATACGCACATTTGCGATGCTATATCCCCTCCGCAACTATTTGCATGAGGGGATAATATCATTCTATGACTGAGATTACCAGCTTAGCAACAAAATATAAAATTATTAATGCATCATAATTCTGAAAATATTTTAAAAATTCTTCTCATGATAAACAGATATTATGCAGAAAGCAGGTCTGACCATTTCTGTGAAGGTTGGTAGAACATGATTGAATTCTTCTGTGGACCACTCATGTCTGGCCATGGATTCATCAATGTCCAAGGCTTTACTCTTGTCCACCACTTCACAGTACTGATCAAAGTTCTGTTGGAGGAAATCATATATTGACATAAAACAGGGATTAATCTAGGGCATATTTACTACCGATAATGGGTGTTATTCCCCTAGAGAAAATTTCCCCTCAGGAACTTACTGTAAACCAAGTATTATACGCGTGCGATAAATATCCGCGAGTTCCGCGAGTAACCTCTGCTCGCGGATATTTATCGTCGCGAACCAGTTGTTCATTATATTCCCATATCATGATTTATTTAGAGTTATTTGCCCTTTTTTCAATACCGATCCCGACGGTTCAACAAGTAATCACGGAAAAACTTTACTAGTGTACAAGAAGCAGTTGAAATTTCATTACAAACATTCAGAAAAAATGAAAACGAATGGCAAATCTTAAACTATTTGTCTAAAAATGATTAAAATGTCAATAATCATTTCAGCTTGTGTTATTATTGTTCATTTATTGTTACAGACGAGTCAGAGATAGCCAGGTTAATTACGGCTAATTATGGCCAAGTCCTGCTCTGTCCCAACCATTTATAATAATTGCCCCTTGGCTGTGTAGATCTTAGAAAGCGTCGATTACCCAATTAGTATGAGGCACTTTTACAATTGAGAGTTTGAAATCAATTTTAATCTCCTAGATTTTCCCCCGATTTTCGTTTGAGCGTTGTGAAAATGCGTATGAAGTATACTCATGGTAAACATTTTATCTACTGTAGGGGGTTGATATAAGATTTTAAATGGACGCAATGCACAGAATGTCTTTAATAATGCGTAAGCAGACCTCACGCTACCATTTTACCTAGTTTATGGGCGGATATAAAATTTTTATTTGATTCAAAATTACTCGTAGAAATATAAAAAAAAATGTGACTACTCGTTCGCGGAAATAAATCGTCGCGGATAAGTTCTCTGGCGGTCAGTCGCGAATAAAAAATGACGCGTATAATAATTGGTTTACAGTATTTTCCCCTTTTGATGAGTAAAATATTCCCCTTACAATAATAACAAGAGGCCCACGGGCCTTATAGGTCACCTGAGTATCATGTAACAACTTTCCAGCGATTGTATTTGGTTCGTGTTTTAAGCCAAAAGCCATAAAATTCACGAATTTTGAAAGAGGCACCATTGCTTATCAAAGGGCAGATTTCAAAGCATTAATTTATTTTTAGTCAAAGTACCCCCTTGGTACCCCTGACCTAGCAGCCCTGAAATTATCTATTTTGAAAGAGGACCCTTTCTTCATTATAAGGTCAGCATTTTTTTTTTATGTTTAGGTTTGAGTTATGAACATGAGAATAAAAAAGTCCCGAAGGAAAAGGAAATAAATTTTTTTGATAAATCAATTATTAACATTTGTACATTCTTTTTTTATGCTATCCTAATAGGCTCTTTACCACTGGACACATAATGCTTACAAATAGGAAAGTAGAACATTTAATTGCTTATTTCATCATCTGCCAGTTTGGGCCAGTTATATAAATTTTGTGATGTTGATCAAAATATATTTTAAAAAATCAATTCTTTAAAAGTCTTTCAATACATCTTCATTTTCTTAATATGTGTTAGGTGAATGTGTAGACATTGTTCTAAAATTTACTTGATGCCTAAAATTATAATTCCTATCATAAAAGGGGAGTAGGGTCAACATTTTTTCAATTAAGTGTAAAATAATTTTTCTGGCTGATACAAATGATACTACATATATTTGTATATTCTTGCCTTTTAATAGTTGAAATTTTTTTTTTATTTCTTCACTTCAGGTTATTGTTTATTTCTTCCTCAAATGGACTTCACTTCTCCCATAGTTTTATTCATTACATCTGATGCATAAGCAACAATTTTCTGAAGAATGATGCTTAGACTGTAGGCTATAACAGAGACCTAAACAATATCCCTGGCAATATGCAATAGCTACCACGGGCAGTTTAAAACCCGGGGAGGAAAATAATTTACAGTTACTTTTGAAACGAATACATAATTATCTCACCAGCATGTCATTGTGCAACAAAGTCGTCAGCATTTTATTTGTCCTTTGAACGGGTGAAACGTTTTGAATGGCACTCTTATCGATGAATTTTACACTAAACCATGCTAAATTCTTGGATCTAGCTTTATTTACCCGCCGTTTCAGGTCTAAAAACCGGAAGTGCGAGTTCGTAAATTTGAAATCTCGATCCCGACTCAAATTTGACATCGGAAAGAAAATTTTTTTTATTTTTTTCTAAAATTTCAAAACCTTGAGCGGAGGGTTTGTAAAACTGAAAATAAAATAAATCCTGGCCTTAGATATGTAATTAGATCATTAGCATATTAACCAAGAGCAAAGGATAAGATCTTCAAAGAATTCATACATTTCACTATATAATCATTAGAGCCCCACCCTAAAACAAGAACCCCTGACCCTGGGGCCATAAAATTCACAATTTTGGTAGAGGCACTCTTGCTTATCATAACTATGTACTTAGTTAGTTTATTTAATACCCAGGAGCAGAGAACAAGGTTTTCAAAGAATTAATGTATTTTCACTATATAATCAATAGAGCCCCGCCCTAACACCAGAACCCCTGACCCTGGGGCCATAAAATTCACAATTTTGGTAGAGGCACTCTTGCTCATCATAACTATGTACTTAGTTGGTTTATTTAATACCCAGGAGCAGAGAAGAAGATTTTCAAAGAAATAATGCATTTTCACTACCTACTTATTTAGCCCCGCCCTAGCACTAGAACCCCTGACCCCAGGGCCATGAATTTCACAATTTTGGTAGAGGACTCATTGCTGATTACAATCATGCAAACAGTTTGACTGCTTGATGTCCAGGAGTAAAGAAGAAGATTTTTAAAGATTGCACTAATTTTAGTGGTTTTGGCCCCACCCCTCAGGCCCCAGGGGGGCAGGGATCATGAAATTCACAATTTTTGTTCCCCTTCACCCATAGATGCTTTGTACCAAATTTGGTTGAAATTGGTTCAGTGGTTGCAGAGAAGAAGTTGCAAATGTTCAAATGTTAACGCACGACGAACGACGCACGACGAACGACGACGGACGAAAACAGATAGCAATAGGTCACCTGAGTTTACTCAGGTGACCTAACAAGAGGCCCATGGGCCACATCGCTCACCTGAGAAGCTTTGACCCCACCCTACCCCACTGATCATAATTTAAACAATTTGAAATCTACACTACCCCAGTATGCTTCCATGTAAGTTTCAGCTTTGATTTTCAGATTTTTTCTATATATTTCTATGTAAAACATTGATTCCACATTGTGGTCCCGCCCAACCCCCGGGGGTCATGATTATAACAATTTAGAATCTACACTACCCCAGGATGCTTCCAAATAAGTTACAGCTTCTCTGGCTCAGTGGTTCTTGAGAAGAAGATTTTCAAAGTTTTTTCCTATATATTTCTGTGTAAAACTTTGATTTCCCATTGTGGCCCCGCCCTACCCCTGGGGGTCATGATTTGAACAATTTAGAATCTACACTACCCTAGAATGCTTCCACATACATTTCAGCTTTCTTGACCCAGTGGTTCTTGAGAAGAAGATTTTAAAAGATTTTTCCTTTATATTTCTATGTAAAAGATTGATTCCACATTGTGGCCCCGCCCAACCCCCGGGGGTCATGGTTTGAACAATTTAGAATCAACACTACCCCAGGATGCTTCCAAATAAGTTTCAGCTTCTCTGGCTTAGTGGTTCTTGAGAAGAAGATTTTCAAAGATTTTTCCTATATATTTCTATGTAAAACATTGATTCCCCATTGTGACCCCGCCCTACCCCTGGGGGTCATGATTTGAACAATTTGGAATCTACACTACCCAAGGATGCTTTCACATAAGTTTCAGCTTTACTGGCCATGTGGTTCTTGAGAAGAAGATTTTTTAATGACCCAACCCTATTTTTGTCTTTTCTTGATTATCTCCCCTTGCGAGGGGATATGTCCCTTCATTTTAACAATTTAAATTCCCCTTCACCCAAGGATGCTTTGTACCAAGTTTGGTCGAAATTGGCCCAGTGGTTCTTGAGAAGAAGTCGAAAATGTGAAAAGTTTACAGACGGACGGACGGACAGACAGCTATACAGTTGAGAGGTACATTGTGCATTTTACGGAAGGTGCGGGGTTATCATTTTGCTTTGTGGGGTTATTGAGAGTACAGTGGTGACTTGAGAGGTTTCATTAGGAATTCAAACAAATGGTATATTGTGGGGTTAAAGGTCTATATTTGTGGGGTTAAAGATCTATCTTTGTGGGGTTTAAGATCTATATTTGTGGGGTTAAAAATTAATTATTTAATATCAAGTCAACTTTACACGCAACTAATTATAACTACTTAAAATTGTTACTGTTTATCTGAAGAACTTAAAACGGATATAGCAATAACATTTTTCAACTACTACATAGCAGTAACAATGCAAAAAAATGTTTTTATTTGAGGATAACTGTTGCATCAAAGTAAATTAACCCATCATGTTTTCACATAAAGATGATAAACAAGAATACCCCAGAAAGTGTTAAACAAACAACCCCACTATGCTATATAGATATATCAGACAACACTAACCCTATAAATTATAAGACAAACAACCCCAGTATGTACTCTTATAAAGATAATAGACAACACTAACCCCATAAAGTGTTAGGACAACAACCCCAGTATGTTGTCTTAGGAGGATAATAGACAACGTTAACCCCATAAAGTGTAACAACCCCACTATGTACTCTCATAAAGATAACAGACAACACTAACCCCATAAAGTGTTTGGACAGCAACCCCACTATGTACTCTCATAAAGATAATAGACAACACTAACCCCATAAAGCGTTTGGACAGCAACCCCACTATGTACTCTCATAAAGATAACAGACAACACTAACCCCATAAAGTGTTTGGACAGCAACCCCACTATGTACTCTCATAAAGATAACAGACAACACTAACCCCATAAAGTGTTTGGACAGCAACTCCACTATGTACTCTCATAAAGATAATAGACAACACTAACCCCATAAAGTGTTTGGACAGCAACCCCACTATGTGCTCTCATAAAGATAATAGACAACATTAACCCCATAAAGTATTTGGACAGCAACCCCACTATGTACTCTTATAAAGATAATAGACAACACTAACCCCATAAAGTGTTAGGACAATAACCCCACTAAGTACTATTATAAAGATAATAGACAACACTAACCCCATAAAGTGTTAGGACAATAACCCCATTAAGTACTCTTATAAAGATAACAGACAACATTAACCCCATAAAGTGTTTGGACAGCAACCCAACTATGTACTCTCATAAAGATAATAGACAACACTAACCCCATAAAGTGTTTGGACAATAACCCCACTATGTGCTCTCATAAAGATAATAGACAACATTAACCCCATAAAGTATTTGGACAGCAACCCCACTATGTACTCTCATAAAGATAATAGACAACACTAACCCCATAAAGTGTTTGGACAGCAACCCCACTATGTACTCTCATAAAGATAATAGGCAACATTAACCCCATAAAGTATTTGGACAGCAACCCCACTATGTACTGTCATAAAGATAATAGACAACATTAACCCCATAAAGTGTTTGGACAGCAACCCCACTATGTACTCTCATAAAGATAATAGGCAACACTAATTCCATAAAGTGTAACAACCCCATCATGTTCTTATATAGATGAAAGATAACATTAACCCCACAAAGTGTTAGACAAGAACCACAATATGTTCTGATAGAAAATATCCGACATCTTAGTAACCTCAGAGTGTTAAACAAACAACCCCGCTGTGTTCTCATGTAACAGATACCAGTAACCATATGAATTTAAGTGTTTGAAAACCCCAGTATGTTCTAATATCAAAAAACTCTACCAGAGACTGGTAATAAAAGAACAAGTACCCCCACTATGTTCAATCGCAACTTCTCGAGCCTTTCTGACTAGCTGACAAACGACCTCGAATGTATTAGGTAGATGCCATGGCAACAACCCCCCTTTTCATGATCTTCAAAATAAATGCATGAAGACTTTTTATCTGTGGAATATGGAGTTAACTTTATTCAATGCTATGATATTACATAAAATATACTATAAAAGGGACTTCTTACTTCCTCTATCCTATATTTGAAAAAAAAAAAAAAAAAGCATAACCTTTAACATCAGGTGATGTTAATGCATTCGAGGTTGTTTTTCCGAACTCTGACAGAAAGATCCCGAGTGAGATGATGCGATTGCCAGTACGTCATATCCTTTTTTTTACTATTAAAAATACCAAACAATACTCATAATACTTTTTCCTATTTTGATAACATACTTGAAAATTTGTTTTAAATATTTTTCAAACTATTTTTAATTGGATAATCTCTTTATCTTTACTGCTTATTTCTAAATGAAAATTTTTCCTTTGAATTTGCTGGTGCCTGAATTTGAAGTGTACATTATGCATCAAAAGCATACATAATTTCATTGTAAATTAATAATAATAAATAAAAGAGATGATGCTGATTTTTTAAAAAAAATTTAATGAAACTTTTCAGTTACTCGACAAGTTGAACACAGATAAGAAACATGTCAATAAATGTAGAACACAGAAAAAAAACATCAAAATTTGAGACAGTCTTCATAGATGTAAAAAAAAAACAAGTATATAGTAAGTTGTCAAATAACTCTAAAACTTGAATGTTATTGCTACTTATTTTAAACAAAATATATTAATTCAAATGAAGTTTTTTTTTTTTTAAAAAGTGTAGTCTAATATCTCATCATTTTGCATTTTAAAATTGATCTTAAAACAAAAGTAACGATGTACATCCTTTTGGAAAATATACTCAAACTTACAGCTGCACTCCCACTCCCATCCCCCTAAAATTAAATGAAAAAAAACAACAAAAAGCAATTGATTTATAATTTTCTAAAAAAAAATAATAATAAACAACATAAATGTAAATATCAGTCTGATAATTATTTCTCACATTTAAAATGAGATCACTAATTAAACATGAGGCCCAGGGGCCAAAGCCCTCACCTGAGCACATCAGGCTTGAATTTACTACCCCCCCCCCTTCCAGGCGTTCATCATTTGAACAAACTAGAATCTACACTACCTATGATTCCATATAAATATCACTAATCATAGCTTTGAAGTACTTGAAAAGAAGATTTTAAAAGGTTTCCCTATATATCCCTATGTAAAACTTGGGTCCTATCCCCAGTGCCGGGGGTCATGATTTAACAGAACTTGAATCTACAATACCTGAGGATGATTCCACATGAGTTTCATCTTTCCTGGCCCAGTGGTTCTGGAGAAGAAGATTTTTTAAAAATGCCATTAATTTTTAACAAATTCATGATTATCTCCCCTTGGAAAAGGGCATGGCCCTTCATTTGAACAAACTTGAATCCCCTGCACCCAAGGATACTTTGTGCCAAGTTTGGTTGAAATTGGCCCAGTGGTTCTTCAGAAGAAGATGAAAATGTGAAAAGTCTACGACAACGACGACAACGACAGACAATGGACACTTTTTTGATCAGAAAAGCTCACTTGAGCCTTCGGCTCAGGTGAGCTAAAAAGACAAAAACAATGACTGTTAATGTATAGAAATTCGCCATGCCGAATGCAATGTTAATAAAAGATCCTTTTGTCTTAAAGCTGAACACTACTCATAAACATAAGTAATCAGAGATAACATAGCTCAATTCAAAAAATGATTACTTCAAGTAAAACACGGTCTCACATTTAACTAATAATCAAGAAGTTAATTTAAGGTTTGCAGTAACTTGAGAATAGACATCCAAATACTTGAAACTAGTTGCCCATCAAGAAAATGTAATTCAAATCCGCGACCCATGTAAATGTTATCTTTTTTAGATCAACTTTCAAAAATCGATTCATCTTCTTTTTCTGAAAAGTAAGTCAGGTCCTGAATGTCGCCCTCTGGGGAAGGTAATGGCAAGAATGAATCGGGATTGTGCTTGTTCTTCTTAAAAGTCTTTTACTCATACTTCATGTATACCTGTCAAAAAAAAATACAGTAAAATATATTTTTAAATGATAATGTTGAATTTTTTTAAAGGTTATGTTTTAATTTATTGTAAAATAATATTGTTGTCTTGATTTTATTGGCACTTATAACATGTACTAACCATTGATCTGAATGTCTTAAATAGTTGCTTTCCTTAAATTTGTGAACTATATTCAGATCACAAATTGTGTGTTCAAGTCATAGGTTTGTTCTTTCAACTTTATGAATGGCCAACGCCTGCTGGTGTTGTTGGAACAAATAGAGTGGCCTAGATCATCAAAGTTCCACTGATGTTCACTTTCAGTGGTATCTAAACTCTACAAAGGAATACAGAAGCAAATGTTTATTTATAACACATACAAAAATTCCGAGTTACTAATTAAAATTCATCAAAATTTATTTATAGCATAGTTGTCATAAACTACTTTCTTATATTGGTAAAAGGTGAAAAAGTACAGTCAAACTTGTTTTAAGAGGCCCCCTTTGGGAAGTCCGGAAACTAGCCACTTAAGACAGGTGGCCTCTTATTCCAGTTTGCCCAAGAAGTAGCCAGTCGGTCAATAAATAAACAGCAATAACCACTATAGTTGATTTAATTAAACATGTCAATTTCACAAAACCTTTGTATATGTGTATATATATATTAATCCATGCTTATTTAAAAAATATCAAATTAACGAATTCCAAATTTTTAAGGTTTTGTGCATGTTTCTGTTCCTACAAAACAGTTAAACTTCATACATTCATAAGTGTTCTTTTGTTACATTCAAATATGTGATAATTGAATTACAGTATCATTCGGGCCAGCATTTTTTTTATTTTTAGGTTTACGAACATCAAAATGAAAAAGTCACGTAGGAGGAGGAAATAAAAAAAAATTATATTTTGGGATAAAATATCGACTTTTTTACATTCATTTTTGCTTCTTTTTGTGCTCTTCCAACTGTGAGGCTCCTTGCCACTGGACACATAATGGCTACAAAAAGAACCTTTATTGATTATTTCATTGTCTACCAGTTTGGGCCAGTTATGTAAACATTGTGATGCTGGTCAAAAAGTACAGATTTAAAAAAAATCATTTTTTAAAAAACTCAATACATCTTCATCGTTTTTAATATGTGTAAGGGGAATGTGTGGAAATTAATTTTCTAAAATATACTTGAGACCTAAAATAATAATTCCTATCATAAAACAGACAGGGGGTATTCAGGAGTGGGTTGAATTCTTTTTTTTCAATTGAGTGTAAAATAATTTTTCTGGCTGCCACATTCAAAACGATACTACATGCTTGGCTGTATTTATTTGATTATACTTGTTTTTTTAAATAGTTGAAACATTTCATTTCTTTAGGCTATTCTTCTTGGTCAAATAAACTTTTGCCATATTATATTTAATTCATTACATGATCATCTGGTGCAAAAGCGACCCTTTTCTAAAGAATCATGCTTGGACTCTCAGCTATAACAGAGACCTAAACATTTTCTCTGTCAATAAATAACTACCACGGCCCATTTTAAATCTGTGAGATGAAAATAATTTACAGAGACATACTTATGAAAACGAATGCATAATTCTCACCAACATGTCATTGTGCTACAAAGTCGTCAGCATTTTTTGTCCTCTGAACAGATGAAACGTTTTGAATGGCACTCCTATCGATAAATTCTTACATTTAACCTAGCTATGGTTCTACTATGAACTTTGCAGATCAGGTCACGTTTTATTTACCACCATTTTCATTTTAAAACCGGAAGTACGAGTTCGTGAATTTGAAATCTCGATCTCGACTCAAATTTGACATCGGAAAGAAAAAAATCTGTTTTTCTCAATTTTATTTTTTTCTGAAAATTGAAAGTCTTGAGCGGTGGGTTTGTAAACCTAAAAATAAAACAAATGATGGCCTCAAGAAGAAATAAATGTGCCTTACTACTATCTATTTTTTAATAAGAAAAAATACACAAGCTTTAATTAAAAGACAGTTTAATGGTGAATTAAATAAAGTATAAAAAATTATTTCAGTAAGTGTCAATAAAATTCATTTAAAAACTTCACTATCATATGTTCAGGTAATGATCAGCAGTGTTACCCCCCCCCCCCCCCCCTCAATTAATCCTCGATCAACTAGTTTGCTGAAGTTTTTAAAGTCTGGTAAATTTTTAATATTATTTTTATAAAGCTGTCAGAATTTCTATCTAACATACAGACACACACCAAAAATTATTCAATTGACCAAAGATTTATATTTACGCAGTTTAAAATCATTCTACTACAACACAGGTGTCAAGTGCAGTAGAGCTTAACTAATCCCTATCGATCGTCTCCTGATAGTGAAATTCACGAGATAATCATGCTATACAAAACATTTGTTTTGACAAGAGTTGCAATTAGAGCTTCTACACGAAATCAAAATCTAACAAGTGTGAAAATACTGATAGCCCTGTATTAGCTAAGTCACATACTCTCACTGTAAATATTCAAAGTTATGATGAATTAATATTGTAAATTACAAAATGTAGCTTTAAGCTTGAATTTCTTTAAGTTTAGCTATGGAAAAACTATTAATTGTGATTTAATTCTTTTAAATTTTCAATCGTCGATCTTAAAAAATAAGTACAAATTGATCTTACAGGACAATTATATTTTTTTCATTAACACAAACAGAGTTATATAATTGTATCTAAAAGTAATTTATTTCTTTAATAGGAGAATTTTATTATCGGGCACATGTAAAAGATGTGACATATTGGGCATTTTAACAACTGATTAAAATGTCCTGCACTCATTTTTAAACATTGATTGTCATTTATCAAATTGATATACAACTGAATTTTACAACCTTATTATACAACCCCATGTTTATTCCTACGAAGCTTTAAGCCTACTTGCTGTGAAAATTTATTTGCAGTGACATTGTTAATTCCATTTTCCATTCTGATTTTCTCTCTATAGATTAAGGTACAATTACAAGTACATGTAAACAAATGAGTGAAGAGTAGATAAACAATTGGTACGTATCTACAATGAATTCAAAGAGAGAGAGAGTGAGAGAGAGAGAGAGCAATTATATTACGAAACAGGATAAAATTAAAGCCAAAAATATTCAATTGGAAAAAATTTAAACACTGAAGATTTAAAAATTAATCAGGAGGGGCGGAAGAGGGGTGAAAAATCCAGAGACTTTGTCTCCCGTTCGAAGAATCACATGTATTTATGTTATGAGATATCTGCATGTTTTTACCATAGTATAGAGAAAATTCGAATTAAGAAAAAAACGCGATCGTTTTTGGAAGAAAATAAGCCAGGTAGTACTCCAACACGGATTAAATAATGGAGATTTATTGACAGTTGAAGCATGTTATACGGAAAATTTAAATGGTTGGGATTTTTATAGCAAAAAACGAGTGAAAATACTTACCAACTGTGCTTTGCATGTATTGCATGTGTATAAATAATATTATCTTTTTTACTGGCCAACGGGGCGACCTACTTGCAGAAAACCACTAGCCCAACCCCCGGGTGTCGGTCGATTTTCATTGCAGACCTCTGATTCAAAAAAGAACTATCAGTGCATTCATTATATATATATATTTTTTAACAAAAGCCGGTTTTCAATAGGTATGTGTTTATGTGGACTACAGATTTCCTTTCCTTGGCTTTAAATAAATTCTACAACTGCATAATGTACGTATGAAGCATGTCAAACAACTTACAAAACTTTTTTTTCAATGTAGTGCAACAAAATAGTAAGACTTACCGCATTTGCTTTTTGTGTTTCCGAATTTCCTCAAAGCTATGCCAAATGCAGCTACTTCCGTATCCTGCGCATGCGCAGTTAGTTTTTAAATATATGCGCATGCTCAGGTATTCGGAACTCCTCGATTCAATTACCGAACTCCTCTAAACAGCAGATTTCTGAATGTCTGAGCGTTTTGGGCTTAGGACATGTCCAAAATTTGGACAAAGTCTTTGTGAGGTTAAAACTAATTTTAGGTTTTTCGACCTCATAGAGTAATTTTGAACGTAAATAGACCTCTTCATTATGGGGTTAACCCCACAGCACCAATAAAAACCTCAAATATAATTTTTCCTTCCTAAAAACTGAGAATTTAAAGTAAAAAATTTTCTGTATATGAGAAAAATGGTTTTACTTTGCTACTTTATGTGCTTTAAATGATAGTAAAAATGCTGAAATTCAATTACCCCCCAAGCAGGGCTGGCCCTGCACTCTCTCGAGTGGTTCCTAGACCCCGGCTAATTTTCCCAATTTCTCCAGAAAGGGTAGTTTCCCCAAAAACCTAGATTAATCCCTGTAAAATTATCTAAGGATACATGTAGATAAAGAATATAAATTTGAAACAATGTATTTTTCAAAATCTGCATAACATGTTCCATCAATGTTATATTAATTTTGAAATGATTAAACCTTATTCTCAAGTCAATCTTAATAAAACCACATTCCAGTCATTTTGTATATCAAACTTACATGAGAGAACTGTTTAACTTGCTCCAGCTGCATTGCCATGTATGAGCCAAGGTCAGTCAGATATTTTTGGTATTCTGGGTCATCACCAAACAGATTTTCAAGGTCAGGCCAAGGTCGCTGGTATTCCATTCGGTCTTTTTCTTCTTCCTGGTCAAATTTCAATCTAAGGTCATGGGAAGGTGGGGAATAAATTTTGGCTCTCTTAACTTGGACACAACTTGATCTAAAATGAAAGGAATAATATTGGCTCATCATGTATAGAAAAGGAAAAAATTGGTTTTCTTGGTGTCTTTGAGATAAATATTAAACTTTTAGTATTTTATCAAGGTTATGAATTTGTAGGCCCATTTATACCCCCCCCCCCCAACTCAAAAAGTGATTTCACAGTAACTGCAGTATTTATATAAAAGGCATGCACAACTTTCCTTGGGGAAGTAAATTTACATTGAGTATAACTATTACAGGCCGCTGTTTACCTTTTCTCCTGCTCTGGGTAGGCGTACTCCTCACCAGGAGTTCTGTCCTCATCCTCTGACTCCTCAGTCTCAGAGCTGTCCCTCCTGTGGTCCTGCTCCTCACCCGAGTCCTCAGAATCACTCTCCTCAGACTCTGACTCTACAAAGTCAAACTTTACTGGATAAAATCACAATTAAGTCTTGAACATGGATATCTCAGTACTATGGATAGGTTAAAGGAGTTAAATACCCAACAAATTTTTCGATAGGTATTTCAACCTTGATAGCTTGAGTCCTGGCATATATTGAAGTTTTTGTCTTGACCCCATTAAGTTTGGTCTGAGATAACACGAATTGCCTGCATTTTGCAAGTTACCCTTAAATTGTTCATAAATTGCTTAAAATCCTAGTTTCCTTGTAATATTTAAAGGATACATTTTCAAGACATTAATAAAATGTTTTCTGAAACTGAAACTCAGAAAAATATTTCCATTCTAACCTGAAGTCTCATGAATATCTTGAAACTGGACAGTTTTTCTAGTGGAAGCAGAGTCTGTTAACTTGTCTGGAGAGTAGGACTTTCCTTGTCTGTGTTTCTTTCTCTCCTCTTTCTGGGGTTTTTCGTCCCCGGGACATTTAGCACCGCTGTATGCTACAGACTGAGGCTATTATTTCCTCTACCACGTCCTTCTGCCTGATTTCCTCCGACAACTGTTAGAGAAATGGGTGTCATCATGAAATAATTAAGCGATTGAAAGGAAATTGACACTTTACTTCTAGATTTAAGGACCCTCCCCCTTTACTTTTGTTTTGATATCACTTGACTTAGCAAACATTCCAAAACATTTTAACAACTATTCACAATTCCATAAATTATATTCTAGTATTTCATTCTCTCATTCACTAACACGAAATTTATTTTAAACATTGCAAGGACTAAATTAAATAATCAACCCATTAAAAATGATACAACCATTTTCCATAGATAATGATTTGTTTAATCTTTACATCTGCATGAGCATTAAAGGCCAAATATGATTGAGATATAACACTGAATGTTATAATTACAAAATAAAGCTTGGGCCTTATAGGTCATCATTATTCAACCTTTCCAAATGACTGAATTGGATCCATGTTTTAAGCCAGATGCTATAGCATTTACAATCTGGTCATCATAACTGTTTGGTTACTTTATACTTTAGGGGAACAAAAAATGCATTTCAACTAATCAGTAATATTCAGCAATAATCAGTAGTGCCGCTACCACACATGAACCCTTGACTCTAGGCCTAGATCCACACATTGCACTATTTTTGGAAAGGCATACTTGCTTTTCAAAAATATTTGATTAATACCAAGGAGCACATTTCAAACAATTCATTCATTTTCAGTACATAAGTAACAACTGACCCTGGGGCCTTGAAATTTTCTTGAAGATTAGGGATTGTCAAACTATATAGGTAATTCATCTGCTTAAAACCTAGGAGCAAAGATGAAAATATTCAAAGATTTAATGTTTTTTCACTATACATGTATAATCAATACAGCCCCGCCCTAACACCAGAATCCCTGACCTGGGGCCATAAAATTCACAATTTTGGCAGAGGCACTCTTGTTCATCATAACTATGTACTTAGTTACATTTCATGCCTCTATAAATCAATAGAGCCCCACCCTCACAAAACCCTGGGGCCATAAAATTCACAATTTTGGTAGTTCTTGCTCATCATAACTATGTACTTATTCCTACAATTTTCAAAGAATTCATGTAAATATATCAATTAAAACCAGAACCCCTAGGGGCCATAAAATTCACAATTTTGGTAGAGGCACTCTTGCTCATCATAACTATGACTTAGTTAAATTATATAAAATCTAGGAGCAGAGAAGAAGATTTTCAAAGAATTCATGTATTTTCACTACATAATCAATAGAGCCCCGCCCTAACACCAGAACCCCTGACCCTGGGGCCATAAAATTCACAATTTTGGTAGAGGCACTCTTGCTCATCATAACTATAAATTTAATACCCAGGAGTAAAGAACCAAGATTTTCAAAGAATTCATGTATTTCCTCTATATAATCAATAGAGCCCCGCCCTGACACCAGAATGACCCTTTGTACTTAAGTTTATTTAATACCCAGGAGCAGAGAAGAAGATTTTCAAAGAAATAATGCATTTTCACTATATACTTATTTAGCCCCGCCCTAGTACAATAACCCCTGACCCCAGGGCCATGAATTTCACAATTTTGGTAAAGGACTCACTGCTGATTACAATCATGCAAACAGTTTGACTGCTTGATGTCCAGGAGTAAAGAAGAAGATTTTTGAAGATTGCATTAATTTTAGTGGTTTTGGCCCCACCCCCCAGGCCCCAGGGGGGCAGGGATATAAATTCACAAATTTTGTTCCCCTTCAATAGATGCTTTGTGCCAAATTTGGTTGAAATTACAAAAGAAGCTAAAATGTTCAAAATGTTCGATTGACGACGAACGACGAACGACGTACGATAGCAATAGGTCACCTGAGTGACTCAGGTGACCTAATAAAGCTTACCTCATCTACATCCGGTGGTCCCTCTACAATTTCTGATTGATCAAAGTCAAAATACGGGATCTTGTAGGGGGTGTCTGCCTTGGGTGGGGGCGGGACCTTAGGTTTACTGCTGGTTTGACTGTGACTTGCCGCAGTCATATGCCTGAAAAGAATATTTCTTACAATTAAAGCAAATTTCTATTGTGGCCTCTTTTTCAATTTTCTCCCAAAGCATCTCAAATTTTGGTTAGGGTAATAATCTGACTTGTCCTCATTATTTTTCAAGTGGTGGTATCTCCATTTGAATGAAAAATTTCTTGGAGGAAGTTTAACAACAAACAAACAAATGACATAACAAGAGGCCCAAGGGCCTTGAATCGCTCTTCTGATAAATTGTACAATCTATCACTTCTATTAGAAGCCTCCAACTCTATTAGTATCATAAGACCCGAAATGCATTAACTTACAAAGTTTGATAATATTTAGCCAGTTAAGACTGAAGATATTATAATATAATTATAAAATACCATAAGTAGGTCACAGTGACCTACCTTTTGATTGAAATTTTCTGAGAACTCAAGATACAGTAATTGACAAAGACTGATGATTCTAATTAAATAAGTACCTGAGATATTCAAAAGTAGGTCACCATGACCTACTTTTTGGTCAACATTCTCTGAAAAACCAAGATGCATCATCTGACAAAGTTTGACGATTCTATAAGCCAATTAGTACCAGAGATAATTAAATATAGCCATCAAATGTCAAAAGTAGGTCAGTGACCTACTTTTTGGTCTACATTATCCAAAACCCAAGATGCCTAAACTGACAAAATTTGATGATTCTAAGCCAATAAGTACCTGAGATATTCAAAAGTAGGTCACTGTGGCATTCAATGAAACCCTAAGATGCCTCACGCAGCTATGATAAGGCTGCCCGTAAAGTATCGAACTGTTCAAACTGTAGTAACTTCTCTGAACTACCTAGATATGACGTCATAATAGAATATGACGTCAAGTCACTGCATACTTGAGCTACAATAACGGGGAAAGTGTCATAATTTTTATATAGCATGTAGATTTATTTTTGGGACTTATTGTTTAATTCAAGTGTTAGGATTGATTTTTAAGCTCGAGTGTGCGGATATGATGTTGAATATATGAAATCTAAATATGCCTATTCCTTTTGCTTGTCTGATATGCACATAATTAATTAATAGCGAAAAATTATGTGTGAAATGCTCCCCTTATACATCCGTAGACAGAGTTAGAATTTATGAATCGTGTTTATATTGGACTGGCTCAAGTGATAAACAAGGACAAATTGAAGATATTCTGTTTGAATCTACAAGAGATTTTTGTACTCTAACTGAATTTTGCTGGGGGATTGTGTGTAGTTTTTCCATTTTTGTATAAATTGCGTGGAAAATGCCCCTTCTTATGTTGGTAATTTGAATTTCTCATAAAATATTTTCTTAACGAGTAAAAATTTAACCTGCCCCCTGCACTTTCTATGTCCCAGAGATCACGATGAATTGATCTATGTAACAAACTTTGCATGATATTTTCTCAATAAATATTGCATAATATTTTTCACTTGTGCCGAAGCGGTTTTTGTGAAAGAATTAGGAATATCATAAATCTATGTCACGTGATCAACATAGTCATGTGACATCACAAAAATGCTTGAAAGTAAAACATGTTTCAACTATTATCTCAGGTTGACTGTAATTAAAAACAAGGAATATATATTAAAATTTAATTCTAGCTCAAAATAAAATATATATTTTTTAGGCATTTTAAACCTTCGGACAGCCTTATCATAACTGCGCAACTGACAAAGTTTGATGATTCCAAGCCAATAAGTACCAGATATAATTAAATATAGCCATAAAATGTCAAAAGTAGAGCACAGTGACCTACTTTTTGGTCGACGTTTTCGAAAATCCCAAGGTGCCTAAACTGACAAAGTTTGATGATTCTAAGCTAATACGTACCTGAGATATTCAAAAGTAGGTCACCGTGACCTATTTTTTGGTCAACATTCTCCTAAAACCCAAGATGCCTCAACTGACAAAGTTTGATGATTCTTAGCCAATAAGTGCCTGAGATATTTAAAGTCGCTTGGTCCGATTCTAATCGCTAAAAATATATATTCGTTTTTCTTCTTGAAAAATAATTGTCCATAAATTGTTTAAACTTTCGTCAAATTATATCCCCAAAGTCTTTTTCTTTTCAAAGATATCAAAATTCAAAAGTTAAAAAAATAATTTTTGTTAGGTCACACAAAAAATAATCCTATGTTGATCATTGTTGATATCGCGTGAAATCACCTTCGAAAAATTAAATTTATCGCTTACATGTTTATCTCATGAAGAACGAACCCGATCATTTTTTTTTTCACAACAAAGCTAAGTCCACATATATTACCTGTACACGGACAATATTTTAGCTCCTTTAAAAAATCATTTAAAATGTCTGATTTTCCTTTATTCTTTAAATATGCATATGAATATAAAAATTACTATGGATTATATTCAATTAATTTCTTAATTTTGAAAAGATGTATTATGACTAAGGCTTCTACTAATAGAGAAAAACAAGAGGCCCAAGGGCCACATCGCTCACCTGACAAGCTTTGACCATTCTGTTCCTTACCAGATTTCCCCCTTGTTACACATAATGCATCCCCACCCTACCCCACTGATCATAATTTAGACATTTTGTAATCTACCCCATGATCCTTCCATGGGCACATATGTTTCAGCTTTTTTGGCCCAGTGGTTCCTGAGAAGATTTTCAATGAGGCTAGGGGGTGGCAGCCATTTTTAGACTATTTCAATCTCCTTTTAAAGGAGAGCTCCATATAAAGAGATACAAAATGATAAAATTTTAAAACTAACATATATGAATTTTTTCTTTGCCAAATGATAGTTGACAGCTAAATATACCGTATCTAAAAAAATAAGTTAAATCTGGTGGTTAATTTGGGATTAAATTGTTGACCCACCAGCCTCCTTCAAAGATTTTTCCTATATATTTCTATGTAAAACTTTGATTCCCTATAATGGCCCCGCCCTTCCCCCGGGGGTCATGATTCCTACAATTTAGAATTTACACTACCCCAGAATGCTTCCACATAAGCTTCACTTTTTCTGGCCCAGTGGTTCTTGAGAAGAAGATTTAATTTCAAAGACTTTTCCTATATATTTCTATGTAAAACTTTGATACCCCATTGTGGCCCCGCCCTTCCCCCGGGGGTTATGATTTGAACAATTTAGAATCTACACTACACCAGGATGCTTCCACATAAGTTTCAGCTTTTCTGGCCCAGTGGTTCTTGAGAAGAAGATTTTCAAAGATTTTTCCTATATATTTCTATGTAAAACTTTGAATCCCCATAATGGCCCCGCCCTTCCCCCGGGGGTCATTATTCCTACAATTTAGAATTTACACTACCCCAGAATGCTTCCACATAAGCTTCACTTTTTCTGGCCCAGTGGTTCTTGAGAAGAAGATTTAATTTCAAAGACTTTTCCTATATATTTCTATGTAAAACTTTGATACCCCATTGTGGCCCCGCCCTTCCCCCGGGGGTCATGATTTGAACAATTTAGAATCTACATTACACCAGGATGCTTCCACATAAGTTTCAGCTTTTCTGGCCCAGTGGTTCTTGTGAAGAAGATTTTCCAAGATTTTTCCTACATATTTCTATGTAAAACTTTGAATCCCTATAATGGCCCCGCCCTTCCCCCGGGGGTCATAATGTGAACAATTTAGAATCTACATATATTTCTATACCAGGATGCTTCCACATAAGTTTCAGCTTTTCTGGCCCAGTGGTTCTTGAGAAGAAGATTTTCAAAGATTTTTCCTATATATTTCTATATAAAACTTTGATTCCCCATTGTGGCCCCGCCCTTCCCCCCGGGGGTCGTTATTTGAACAATTTAGAATCTACATTACACCAAAATGCTTCCACATAAGTTTCAGCTTTTCTGGCCCAGTGGTTCTTGAGAAGAAGATTTTCAAAGATTTTTCCTATATATTTCTATATAAAACTTTGATTCCCCATTGTGGCCCAACCCTTCCCCCGGGGGTCATTATTTAAACAATTTAGAATCTACATTATACCAGGATGCTTCCACATAAGTTTCAGCTTTTCTGGCCCAGTAGTTCTTGAGAAGAAGATTTTCAAAGATTTTTCCTATATATTTCTATGTAAAACTTTGATACCCCATTGTGGCCCCGCCCTTCCCCCCGGGGGTCATAATGTGAACAATTTAGAATCTACATTATACCAGGATGCTTCCACGTAAGTTTCAGCTTTTCTGGCCCAGTGGTTCTTGAGAAGAAGATTTTCAAAATTTTTCCTATATATTTCTATATAAAACTTTGATTCCCCATTGTGGCCCCGCCCTTCCCCCGGAGGTCATTATTTGAACAATTTAGAATCTACACTACCCCAGGATGCTTCCACATAAGTTTCAGCTTTACTGGCCCAGTGGTTCTTGAGAAGAAGATTTTTTAATGACCCAACCCTATTTTTGTCTTTTCTTGATTATCTCCCCTTGCGAGGGGATATGTCCCTTCATTTTAACAATTGAAATTCCCCCTCACCCAAGGATGCTTTGTACCAAGTTTGGTCAAAATTGGCCCAGTGGTTCTTGAGAAGAAGTCGAAAATGTGAAAAGTTTACAGACGGACAGACAGACAGAGAGACGGACAGACAGAAGGACAGACGGACGACGGACAAAATGTGATCAGAAAAGCTCACTTGAGCCTTCGGCTCAGGTGAGCTAAAAAAATACTCGGGTTGGAATTATCTTCATTATTAGATATATCCGATAAACTTATTTTTTTCATAATTGACTTCACAACAGATCTTAACTTCCGTCAGGAACTACTGTTTGTCAATAAGGTTTTTGATCTGCATTTTCCATGTAAGGATTGTTGTAATAAACTATTAAATCAATCTTATAATTTATTTTTATATATTATCTATGTAATGGCGAACTTTTATTGTGTAAGATAATATGTGCCTGTTCCGGGTTAAGCGGCTTTAAATATAGCCATAAAATGTCAAAAGTAGGTTTTTGGTCGACAATCTCGGAAAACCCAAGATGCCTAAACTGACAAAGTTTGATGATTTTAGGTGAATAAGTACCAGAGATACTTAATTATAGCCACAAAATGTCAAAAGTAGGTCACCATGACCTACTTTTTGGTCGTCACTTTCCGAAAAACCCAAGATGCATCAACTCACAAAGTTTGATGATTCTAAGCCTATAAGTACCGGAGATACTTAAATAAAGCCATAAAATGTCTAAAGTAGGTCACCATATATGACCTACTCTTTGGTCGTCACTCTCCGAAAAACCAATATGCATTGACTCACAAAGTTTGATGATTCTAAGCCAATAAATACTTAAGATACTTACATATAGCCATAAAATGTCTAAAGTAGGTCATCTTGACCTACATTTAGGTCGACATTTTTCGAAGACCCAAGATGCATCTACTGACCAAGTTTGATGATCGTAGGTCTGAAGGTCATAAAAATACGCGTTTTAAACAATTGGAAAACAAATGTCAACAAAATTCAAAAAGTAGGTCACAGTGACCTACTTTTTCATAAATATGTTTTAAGGTCCTAAGATGCATCAAAATACAAGATTTGATGATTCTAAACCTCCCAGTGTCTGAAATAATGGGATTTAATGTTTTTAAAAGAATAAGTCATAAAGTTCAAAAAGTAGGTCAAGGTGACCAACGTTTAAGTTGACATTGTTCAAAGACCCAAGATGCATCAACTGACAAAGTTTGATGATCATAGGCCTTAAAGTGTCCAAAATATGCCTTCAAATCTATTTGAAAACAAATCCCCGCAAATTTAAAAAGTAGGTCACCGTGACCTACTTTTGAGTTAACATGATGTGAAGTTGTAAGATGCATCAACCAAGATTTGATGATCCTAGTCCTTATAGTAAGCAAAATACAGTGAAATACCAGTATCTCGAAGTTGAGGGGACCTGGGCACGACTTCGAGATATCCGGGGGTTCGAGATATCCGAAGTTATCTTGCAGAGTCGAATCGACGATGTCCCCTTTTTCGTATATATCTTCATGCGTAAGGCCAAAGTTTTTTTTCTCTTGGTTTACGATTCTGCCGACCCTATTTTTCCCTATTTACGAAAATAAAAATAATGTGTCCTGCTCGAAATTTTCTTGACCAAACCAAGATTTACAACACATCTTAATCATTAACCCAAACTCTCACAAATTCAATAAATGTCAAACCACATTGCCAATGACCAATGCATCGAATACTCCGTCGGAACTCCTCTAGATTTTACACTTCCGGGTATGAAAAAGTCCATCTTTACAAGTTATACACAACTGAACAAGACGCAAAACAGCTGGACAGCTATCGATGTCATGCCAAAGATGTTGGAGAAGATTTTAGATCTTTATTACTGTCAAATAATTAATTCATGCTGTGAATACAGACATAATATTACTGATAAATTGTAAAGTTATTAGCTTTCTAAGAAGTTACACATCAGAAGACAGATTCGATAAACATAAGTAGCTGTTCAATCGGCATGCAGGTGTGCATCAAAACTTTTATTAGAAACAATTTTATATGAAAACAAGATTGAAGAGAAATTAACAAAATTATGACTATGCCTGGATTGCCAAAAGCCTGGAAATCTAATGAGAAGAGAAATTTTAGAAGTTTAAGATTGTACTACTATATAAGATATGAAAAAAAATGTTTAGTAAACAATTAATCTGACAACAAGAAACTTTTACAGTTTAATAGTAGTAGTAGTAAATTTTATGTAATGTCAATGCTGTTTTATTATTTTTACTAGATATTTATATACCTTGTAATTGGGGAAATATCTTGTAAGATTCTTTTTATCTTTTTTAATCATTTTAAATACAATATTGTTTATACAGAATTTTTTTTGAAATGTAATCTTAGTTTTAAACAATGAAATAGTTTTATAACGATTAAAGTGTGCCACGTAAACGACCAATAAGTCTCTCTAAATTTCAATACTTCTCCTTAAATTTCTTTGAGGGAGAAGTGATCTCCATCTAGGGTGGGTCTAGATTGGTCCCTGGACACACATATCTTAAGGTAAAGGTTCATTGTGAAAGCAATCACTTTTGGAGTTTCCAAAAAAAATTTCGTAAGTGGAAAGGCTGACCAGAGAAAAGCCAATTTGCTTAATTTTGCCCATATTTGTCCCAGTGCAATATATGTGTCTATCATGGAAACTCAGACTTGTAAGTCGGAAGAATGAAAACCATCAACAGTAACAGAGCCTGATACTCCCATTTCTGTTCTTTAGTCATTTGACATGTGATTCATTTTTCTTGACTTAAAACCGAGTGATAAGAAAAAATAATTCTAAAAGTTGAAAAATCTTGTGTGTTTATTATTTTTATTTGAATACATTTCAATGCTAAAGGTTTGTTTTTATTTTTAATGCATATTTTTGTTCAAAAAATTCTGTTAACCAAAAAAAATAAAAACTTTGGCCTAACACTTTTCTGTAAAAACATTTTTTATGGTAAAGTCCTGAGCATATTTGCAATAAATATTAAGAAAAACAATGTTGTTGTTTTCTTTATTGTGTATAATTGTAAAACAATTTAATACTTTTGGTTTTGTTTTTCTTAAGCCTTATTTTATATTCAGCGATGTTACATTTCCCAGGCCATGCTTGACTAAAACGGGATGTATTAAATAAGAAAAGAAAAAGACTTTTTTTAAAAACAAATTTGATTAAATTAAGTGCAAAATGTTTTTAAAAAATTAATCAGTATACATGTGTACTTGATATTAATGACTTACATGTACATTACGAAGTACTACTAAGGAACATATAGTTTACAAAACTTGCAAATGGGGGTTTATCTAATATGCAGATTGTAATCAATTGTGCAATGCAATAACTGTTTAAGTTTATTTTGAAATATATTTGTGTTTTATGAATTTAGATTTTAATTATACAACGCATGTTATTAAATCCAATATCGGTAATTTAATTTCTGAGTTGCTGCGTAGTGGTTTGTTTTATCGGTTGTTAACACGAAACACCCAAGCTGTCAAACCAATTAACTTGTCACAGATAAGCTTGGGATTAATTGAAGATTCCCCAAGTTTGAAGGTGTTAATTAAAAGCCACTGGCGAGAGTGTGTGAAGTCAAAGTACGCCAGGTGTGTTCAGTAGACCGAAAAATTCACTGCACTTTAGATAACCCAGGTGAAAAAGGGCTTGGGACTTTGAATATACTTCTCTCATAAGCGGGGTATATTACCGTGTTCGAGAATCAGGTGTTTTTTAAATCATATGTGTAAGAGAAAACGGCCTTAGGATGAAAATTCGACATATGCTGGGTATTCTATCCCATGTAGATAGATAGTTACCTGTATACATTTTTATTAATTGTAAATTTAAGGTCAACTTTGAAGTGACCTTGAGACCACGCCCTTTGCCCCATTAATTCCCCGTGCAAATTTTAATCTTCAACATATACCCTTGTATGTAATCTGCCTGGTGGAAAAGATTTTTAATATATTTTGGTTTTGTTTTTAATCATTTTGCTTAAGGGTCAACCCTATTGTAGTATAAATGGCAGAGGGATTTTTTGAAAATTTTGTACTCTTAGGGGTTTTGATTTTGAATGGTTAGTTTTAAATAAACGATTAATGGAATGACCTGCCTACCCTTGGAAAGAACAGCCAAGGGTAATAAGTTCTTAGGTAATTTCAAACTTAGCTGAGGAAGCCACAGCTGAATTCTTTGAGAGAAGAGAAGTGAATAAAGAACAGAAGCATCAGTGGCAAGTAGTCTAGGAAATGAAGTTCTGGGTGTATAAATCTGGAAGATTAGGAAGCTAAGGTAAACGGTTCAAAAGAAACCCAGTCCACGTCACAAAATTTTAAATAAATTGGAGTTTCCAAAAAAAATTATTAGATTAGTCCAATCATTAACTCAGACAGAGTGAAGAAAAAGCTTATAGACATATAAGGCCAATTTGCTTAAACATTTGTGATAATATTGACCCAGGTACACTGAAGTATTTGATACCCATTGCAGTATAAATGTCTGACACTTGGAAACTGAACTGGGTACAGTGTTACTTGTAAGTCGGATACAGAATGAAAACCATTCAGTGTTACCACAGTAACAGAGCCTGATACTCCCAATGCTGTTCTTTCTCTCATTTGACATGTGAGAGTATTTTTCTTGTGTCTTAAAACCGAGTGATAAGAAAAAATAATTCTAAAAGTTGAAAAATCTTGTGTGTTTATTATTTTTATTTGATTACAATCAATACATTTCAATGCTACTCGAGAAAAAATGTCAAGGTTCCAAATTATTTTTATTTTTATTTTTCAACCACCCAATGCATATTTTTGTGTCAAAAATCGTAAACCAAAAAAAATAAAAACTTTGGCCTAACACTTTTCTGTATTACAAAACATGCAGTTTTTATGGTAAAGTCCCAAGCATATTTGCAATAAATATTAAGAAAAACAATGTTGTTGTTTTCTTTATTGTGTATAATTGTAAAACAATTTAATAAACAAGCCTTATTGCATATTCAGCGAAGTTACATTTCCCAGGCCATGCTTACGTGGTCAAACGGGATGTATTATTAGCGTTATAGTTGAAGAACCTTATCCGTAATCGAAAATCGCTAAAATACGAATTTTTTAAAAACATAATTTGATTAAATTAAGTGCAAAATGTTTTTAAAAAATTAATCAGTATACAAACTGTGTACTTGATATTAATGACTTACATGTATAACATTACGAAGTACTACTAAGGAACATATAGTTTACAAAACTAACAAATGAATGCAAATGGGGGTCAAGGTTATCTATTTATACGCAGATAAACATGAATGTAATCAATCACTGTGCATTATGCACTGCAACATAACTGTTTAAGTTTATTGTGAAATATATTTGTGTTTTATGAATTTAGGATTTTAATTATACAACGCATGTTATTAAATCCAATATCGGTAATTTAATTTCTGAGTTGCTGCGTAGTGGTTTGTTTTATCGGTCGTAGACTACACGAAACACCCAAGCTGTCAAACCAATTAACTTGTCACAGATACCCCACATCAACATGAGCTTGGGATTAATTAAGATTCCCCAAGTTTGAAGGTGTTAATTAAAAGCCACTGGCGAGAGTGTGTGAAGTCAAGACGCCAGGTGTGTTCCGTAGACCGAAAAATTCACTGCACTTCGAGATAACCCAGGTGAAAAAGGGCTTGGGACTTTGAATATACTTCGACATAAGCGGGGTATTCGAGATTACCGTGTTCGAGATATCAGGTGTTTTTTAAATCATATTTAGAGAGAAAACGGCCGGGACCGGCGATTGACTTCGACATATGCTGGGTATTCGAGATATCCCATGTTCGAGATACTGATATTTACCTGTATACACGTTTTTATTAATTGTAAATTTAGGTCAACTTTTAAGTGACCTTGAGACCACGCCCTTTGCCCCAGGGTAATTCCCCGTGCAAATTTTAATCTTCAACATATCCTGATCCTTGTATGTAAGTTTGGTGAAAATCTGCCTGGTGGTTATGGAAAAGATTTTTTAGCAACCAGTACTTTTGGTTTTGTTTTTCTGATTATCTCCCCTTGCTTAAGGGTCCCAACCCTTATTTTAGTATAAATGGCAGCCCTTGGGCGAAGGATACCCTGTGACAAATTTTGTACTGATTGGCCAAGGGGTTCTTGATTTTGGAATGGTTGGTTAGGGGGCGTTTAAATAAACGCAGAGAAGACCTTAAATAATGAATAATGGAATGACCTGACTACCCTTGGAATAGAACAGTCCAAGGGTATATAAAGCGATGCTTTAGGTAAGTCAGGCATTCAGAAGTTAGCTGAGGAAGCCGACAGCTGAATCAGAAGCTGAGAGAAGAGAATTGTAGAATAAAGAACAGAAGCATCAGTGGCAAGTAGTCCTAGGAAATTTATGGTAAGTTCTGGGTGTAGTAAATTTGAAGAAGATTGAGACACTCAGTTCTTATCTATCAATAGGAAGCTAGGAAGACAAACACGGTGCAAAAGCCATACCCAGTCCACGTCTCTAGATAACAAAAAAATTTAATAAAGTGTGATTTCCCCTCAGATAGAGCGGCCGTACAATTATTAGATTAGTCCAATCATTAACTCAGACAGAGTAAGAGGAAAAGCATTATACTGTACATATATCCCTTGTAGAACCAAATCATACACGTTACATATTCAAGATTACGACACTTTTTGTGTTCAAGCAGCCACGGGTAGGAGAGAGCTATATATGCGGACTCCAGACCGTGGCTTGAGACGATGAAATCCTATACACTTTCTTAATCAATGAAAAAATTATGAAACTTTGGCCATCCTTAAAAAGATGTTTGTTTGGAATTTTCGCCTAGGGATTTTCAGATCCAGGAGGGAGGGAGGGAATTTAATATTTTTTTTTTTTACAAATTAACCTAATTAATAGAAATTAAAAATCGCAATGAACAGTGGTGATTTTTGTTAATTTTCTTTCTTTTATTTGATAAATATCATTTTTGTTTAAAATTAACATAGAACGGTACTCAAGTATCAATCCATCTTCGATATTAGATTTGCTTATCTATTAAAAGTCAAATTTCAGCGTCAAACTTTTTTCTTTATTTTAAAAATCTTTTTAAAACAATTTCTTTACAAATCTTTATAAAACAATTTCATTAGTGTATTTCATAGCATTTCTCTTTGAAATTTAGCCCTTCATTAAGACAACCCTTACAAAGAGTGCGAACCACACAAAATTTCTTAAGAATAGTTGGGATGTTTTGTGGAAAAATGGGAGGGGGTGCTTGGTATGTTCTAGAGTGTTCGCCAGAATCAGTTTTAAAATTAGGTTTCAAAGACTTGTCATATCGACAGACAACATTTTTCCTTTTGAATTTGGGAATAAACATTTCTGACCCATGTAATTTTTAGCTCACTTCGACGAAGTCGAGATGAGCTTATGCTATACCCCCGGCATTGGCGTCGGTGTCGGCGTCCCAGGTTAAAGTTTTAGGAGCAAGTCCATTCCCAAGTAACTATAAGCCCTATCTGAACCAAACTTGCATGGATGATGCATCTAGGGATGTACACTACCAGACTTGCTTCGGATGCTGGATCTGACCTACATTTTCTAGATGAGTGACCAGGTTAAAGTTTTTGGAGCAGGTTAAAGTTTTTGGAGCAGGTCTATTCCCAAGGAATTATAAGCCCTACCCGGACCAAACTTGCATGGATGATGCATCTAGGGATGGACACTACCAGACTTACACTTCGGATGCTGGATCTGACCAGTCCTACATTTTCAATCCCAAGTAACTATAAGCCCTAGCTAAGCCAAACTTGCATGGATAATGCATCTAAGGATGGACACTATCAGACTTGCTTCGGATGCTGGATCTGATCTACATTTTCATTCCCAAGTAACTATTAGCCCCTACCTGAACCAGACTTGCATGGATGATGTATCTAGGGATGGACACTTCCAGACTAGCTTCGGATGCTGGATCTGACCTTCATTTTCATTTCCAAGTATCTATAAGCCCTTTTTGGACCAAACTTGCATGGATGATGTATCTAAGGATGGACACTACCAGACTTGCTTAGGATGCTGGATCTGACCTACTTTTTCATTCCCAAGTTCCTATAAGCCCTAGCTAAACCAAACTTTCATGGATGATGTATCTAGGGATGCCCCGACACTACCAGACTTGCTTCGGATGCTGGATCTGACCTACATTTTCATTCCCAAGTAAATATAAGCCCTAGCTAAACCAAACTTGCATGGATGATGTATCTAGGGATGGACACTACCAGACTTGCTCCGGATGCTGGATCTGGCCTACATTTTCATTACCAAGTAACTATAAGCCCTAGCTAAACCAAACTTGCATGGATAATGCATCTAAGGATGGACACTATCAGACTTGCTTCGGATGCTGGATCTGACCTATATTTTCCATACAAGAGACCAGGTTCAAGTTTTGGGAACAGATCAATCCAAAAGAACTTGAAGTCCTTGATATCTGCAGTATTAACAGTTATGAATATTTGTTTACACTATACATGTTTTTCACGCTACAATAGAAATGTGTATATATGCCATGTAAGGGGTTAAACACAACTTGCAAGAATATTGTTATTGGACTGAATACTAAATATTAAGAAAATATGATGTGAGATTTGCATTACATAAACTGATAATATTCGTCGAGGTGAGATTCGTAATCTTTGATTACCAATGTTTTAACTAGGAACTGAACGATCATTTTTAATTTCAACATGACGGACTTATCCTATCAAGTTCAAAGGGCAATCTATTACAATAGCTCTTTCCAGGTATCGGTGTATCATTCCATTTAATTTTTTTATTAATCTTTTACTTTTAGGAAGATGCATAAATGTTCTGGTCTTCAACGCTTGAATGTTTTCACATCAACTGATGCAACTTGATCTGACATTTTGGAGGCTTTCAGTTTGTCAAATCGCCACCTATATTCCCTATATCATAAATACTATGAAGAAAGCGTTTTATTGACCGGTGTTGTTAAATTTATGTGAGCTCAAACCCGACTTTAAAAAGCTATTTTGAAGAACGAACTAACTTGTAAAAAGCGATGTTGGACATAAGACGGTAAAAAAAATATTTCCAATATTTTTCCAATAAAATTTTTTGAGCGGGGGGTATTTCAATGAGGCGGGCGGCAATTCCAAACAAACTATAATTTTATTTTGGCCTTACACTGGACTGTGAATTTTTACCCTGTCTAAACTTCAAACTGCACAGATTGTGACTTAACAATTACAGTGCCGACATTTGTGCAGCAATATCTTAAATCCTTGGAATATCTTGCGTCTTTTTATACCTTGTTTCTGTAAAACAAAGTAAGGTATGCCCTTGCGCCGAAGCGATTTTGCTGAAAATGAAAACCATCTATCCTTCTGTGTTCAATAAACCAGAAGTGAAAAAAGAATTAGATAGATTACACGATCAGTACGTACTGGTTCCTGCTGACAAAGCAGGTAACAACATTGTCTTCGTTTGTAAGGCTCATTATATAAATTGCATTCTAGAAGAAATAGGATTTAATTCTACAAGTGGTAATCCTACTTATACTCATACTTCTCTTTCTAAGGAAGAAATTCTTCAAAATCACCTGTCAGTTTTGAGTACTTTTAATATTCCACAGAGCCAAAATGAATTTGAACTACCTTATATATATTGGATCCGAAACTTCATAAGAATCCTTACAAACAAAGATACATTGCAGGTTCCAGTAAATGTTCAACCAAGCCTCTTTCGTTACTTCTCACTAAAATATTGACAGTAGTGAAGGAAAAACTTCAAGAGTACTGTGCAACTATATATTCAAGAAGTGGTATAAATCAGATGTGGATACTTAAAAATTCTAAAAAACTTTTGGACAATTTGAAATCACAAGACTTTACAACAAGAGGCCCACGGGCCTTATAGGTCACCTGAGTATCATGTAACAGCTTTCCAACAACTGACTTTGGTTTGACTATTTTAAACCAAAAGCCTTGAAATTCACAACTTTGAAAGAGGCACCATATCGTTTATCATAACTATACACTTAGCATGCTAATTTTGGTTACTTAATACCCAAAGACAGATCAGAGTAACAGAGAGAAAATGCATTTCCAGATTTAAAAAGTATTACTCTATTACTTTATTTTCAGACTTATACCTAAGAACCCCCCCCCCCCCCCCCCCCCCCCGTTTTCAGTATCACTGATGCAGGGGAACTGAAATAAACCATTTTAGAAGGGGCACCTTTCTTCATCATAAATATATACTTAGGTCATTTGCATTATACCAAGGAGCAAAGGAAAAGATTTCCAAAGAATTCAGCGTTTTTACAATATAATTATCATAGAGCCCCACCCTAACACCAGAACCCCTGACCCAGGGGTCATGAAATTCACAAATTGGGAAGAAGCATCCTTCCTCATCCTAACTATGTACATAGTTCATTGGTTTTATACCCAGGAGCATAGGAGAAGATTTTTAAAGAATTTATGCATTTTCACTTTAAAATCAACAGAGCCCCGCCCTAACACCAGAACCCTTGACCCTGGGGCCAAGAAATTCACAATTTTGGAAGAGGCAGACTTATCCAATATAATCATGTACTTGGTTAATTTATTTCATACCCAGGATAAGAGTAGTTGATTTTTTAAAGAATTAATGTATTTTCACTCTATAAACAATTAAAGAGCCCCGCCCTAATACCAGAACCCCTCACCCATGGGCTTAAATTTACAATTTTAAAAGAGGCATTCTCGGTCATCATAACTATGTACTTAGTTTGTTTGTTTAATACCCAGGTGCAGAGAAGAAGATTTTCAAAGAATTTTCACTGTATAACCAATAGAGCCCTGCCCTAACACCAAAACCCCTGACCCAGGGGCCATGAAATTCACAAATTGGGAAGAAGTGTCCTTCCTTATTATAAATATGTACATAGTTTGTTGGTAAAATATCCAAGTGCAGAGGAGAAGATTTTAAAAGAATTTATGCATTTTCACTATATAACCAATAGAGCCCCGCCCCAACACCAGAACCCCTGATCCTGGGGTCATGAAATTCACAATTTTGAAAGAGGCAATCTTATTTAACATAACTTTATACTTGGTTAGCTTATTTAATGCCCAGGAGCAGAGAAGAAGATTTTCAAAGAAATAATGCATTTTCACTATACAGTCTATTTAGCCCCGCCCTAGCACTTGCACCCCTAACCCTGGGGCCATGAATTTCACAATTTTGGTAGAGGACTCAATGCTGATTACAATCAAATAAACAGTTTGACTGCTTGATGTCCAGGAGCATAGAAGAAGATTTTTAAAGATTGCACTAATTTTAGTGGTTTTGGCCCTACCCCTCATGCCCCAGGGGGGCAGGGACCATGAAATTCACAATTTTTGTTCCCCTTCACCCACAGATGCTTTGTGCCAAAATTGGTTGAAATTGGTTGAGTGGTTTCAGAGAAGAAGCTGAAAATGTTCAAATGTTAACGCACGGCGCACAGCGCACGACGACGGACAACAACGGATAGCAATAGGTCACCTGAGTAAACTCAGGTGACCTAAAAATCAACAGCTTAAAAACTTACAACTTTCAACTTTATACACAACAATTCCCCACAACAAATTAAAATCAAGGCTTTTTGATATCATTGACAGCTGCTTCTTCAACAAAAATGGAACTCGTAAATTACTTACCTCGTCATTGGTCATTTGAAAAATTATTTTGTTAAAACAGATTCTGATTGCACACATAAGTACTCTGAAGTTGACATCAAGAAGATGCTTGAGTTTCTGATTGACAATATCTATGTGGTTTTTGGAGACCAGGTATTCCAACAATCTATTGGAATTCCCATGGGTACAAATTGCACCCTGTTATAAGCAGACTTATTTTTATATTCATATGAAGCAGAATTTATGCAAAATCTTATGCGTGAAAAGAAGAAAACACTTGCTGTGGTCTTCAACTCGACATTTAGATATATCGATGATGTATTGTCAATTATTAATGATAATTTCCATTCCTAAGCCGATACGATAAATCCTGGTGAGCTTGAGATAAAAGATACCACAGAGTCCGACACTTCTGCTTCATACTTGGATATTTTACTTGAAAAAGACACTAATGGTAATCTAACAGCCAAGCTATATGATAAACGTAATGTCTTTAACTTTTTAGGTCACCTGAGTAAACTCAGGTGACCTATTGCTATCACTTTTCGTCCGTCGTCGTTCGTCGTCCGTATTCGTATTCAGTCGTGCGTTAACATTTGAACAAGAGAAACCACTGATACCAACCAAATTTGGCATATAGCATCTATAGGTAAAGGGGAACAAAAATTGTGAAACATGGTCCCTGAACCTGGGGCCTTGGGGTCACAAAAACCACTAAAATTAGTGCAATCTTTAAAAATCTTCTTCTTTACTCCTGGACATCAATAGTCAAACTGTTTGCATGATTGTATCAGCATTATTTAAAAATTGTGAAATTCATGGCCCCGGGGTCATGGGTTCTAGTGCCAAATAAGTATATAGTGAAAATGCATTATTTCTTTGAAAATCTTCTTCTCTGCTACTGGGTATTGAATAAACCTACTAAGTACATAGTTACGATGAGCAAGAGTGCCTCTACCAAAATTGTGAATTTTTTGGCCCCAGTGTTAGGGGTTCTGGTGTAAGGGTGGGGCTCTATAGATTATAATAGTGAAATTACATGAATTCTTTGAAAATCTTCTTCTCTGCTCCTGGGTATTAAATAAACTAACTAAGTGCATAGTTATGATGACCAAGAGTGCCTCTAACAAAATTGTGAATTTTATGGCCCCAGGGTCAGGGGTTCTGGTGTTAGGGTGGGGCTCTATAGATTATATAGTGAAATTACATGAATTCTTTGAAAATCTTCTCTGCTCCTGGGTATTAAATAAACTAACTAAGTGCATAGTTATGATGAGAAGAGTGCCTCTACCAAAATTGTGAATTTTATGGCCCCAGGGTCAGGGGTTCTGGTGTAAGGGGGGGGGGGTCTATAGATTATATAGTGAAAATACATGAATTCTTTGAAAATCTTCTTCTCTGCTCCTGGGTATTTAATAAATTAAATAAATGCATAGTTATGATGAGCAAGAGTGCCTCTAACAAAATTGTGAATTTTATGGCCCCAGGGTCAGGGGTTCTGGTGTTAGGGCAGGGCTCTATAGATTATATAGTGAAAATACATGAATTCTTTGAAAATCTTCTCTGCTCCTAGGAATGAAATAAACTAATTACATAGTTATGATGAGCAAGAATACCTCTTCCAAAATTGTGAATTTTATGGCCCTAGGGTCAGGGGTTCTAGTGATAGGGTGGGGCTCTATTGATTATATAGTGAAAATACATTGAATCTGAGAAAGTTTTCTTCTCTGCTCCTTGGTACATTGTATTAAGCAGATGAACTACCTATGTAGTTATGATGAGCAAGGGTACTAATCTTCCAGAATTGTGAATTTCAAGGCCCCAGAGTCAGGGGTACCATAAAGGAGGGGGGGGGCTGTACTTATATACTGAAACTGGATGAATTGTTCGAAATATGCTCCTGGTATTAATCAAATATTTTTGAAAAGCAAGGGTGCCTTTTCAAAAATTGTGCAATGTGTGGATCTAGGCCTAAGGGTCAGGGGTTCATGTGTGATTGGGGCATTACTGATCATGCTAAATATTACTGATTACTTGAAATGCCTTTTTTGTTCCCCTACCCTGCCTATGGCTATTAAGTAAACAAACTAAGCAACTGCTAAGTGTATTGTTATGATGATCAATGCGGCCTCTTTCAAAATTGTGAATGCCATAGCATCTGGATTAAAAAATGAATCAAATTCAATCACTGGAAAGTTGTTGCATAATGCTCAGGTGACCTATAAGGCCCATGGGCCTCTTGTCTATCGTCAACTTCCCTTAAGCAGCAATATACCTTCATCACCTGCATACGGAGTATATATATCTCAGTTGATTCGATATGCAAGAGCATGCTCTACGTATGAACAATTTCTTAAACGAGGTAAATTATTGACAAGCAAGTTGATGAAACAGGAATATGAACAGTCTCGATTAAAGTCATCATTTCGTAAATTGTATGGTCGATACAATGACCTTGTCAGCAAATATAATTTATCATTGGGTCAAATGCTGACTGACGTTTTTCATACCAATTGTTAGTCCATTATTTAAACACTGAATTGATGACGGTTTTTACGTTATTTCCTGATCATGACAATGAGCACACGGCGGGTGTGACCGGTCGGCAGGGGATGCTCACTCCTCCATGGCACCTGATCCCACCTCTGATGTTTCGGAGGTCCGTGTTTGCTCTGCTCTTATTTTGTATATTGTTTAATGGACGTTGAGATTGAATACTGTTCGTTATCTCCATGTCCTTCTTATAAACTTGTGTAGAAGAGGTCGATGACGTCATAATGTGCACTTGCAATTGCATGTCATGAGTACCAAGAATGTATTAGAAAACAATTAAGTCTTAACATTTTCTGTGCGGTAGGTAGAGCAATTATTGAATTTAATTAAAGACATTTTGCATAGAAACCTCCATATGTAGACTTAACTCACTTGCGTAGAAGTTAAACCTATTTTTCAAAAATATTTACTTATATTAGGCCAAAAATAAAATTAGCTTTGTTTGGTGTTGCCGTCCAACTCAGGTAAATTGGTGCTGTCCAGCCATTTACAACAGCACAAGCCTCAAAATGTGATCTGTAGTCAAGCCAGGAACTGGTACCGTCATACGTGGCTGGCTTGATTTTATGCCCTGTCTTTGCATTGTCTGTCCCTATTGACTGCCTATGTGGTTTTAGTGTGTCGAACAGATGGCCCGTCACAAAGTCGTCAACCCCAGCAATTGATGTGTAGCTTGGTTTGCCTTTGTCTGAAAATCGAACTTTGCGCCATACTCGTCAAATGACACTTCTCCTGACATACCGGTATTATCAGTACTGTGTGTTGCATATCCAGACTCTCGGCTTGCAGCATTTGTCTGACCACCGTCACTGGTTGGCGTTTTCATCCTTTCTAAGAGCTTCTCCATTCGCTCTATAGTTTCTGACACTTATACGAATCCATGGTCAACAAAACCCCGACGCTTGCCACCAAATAATGTAACGTGCAACGCGGCCAAGCTTATATGTTTGGTGATAATATGGTTTGTATCAACGAGGCGTAACACTTAGGTTCGTTAACCTGTTAACTCAAGTTTTTGTTGACCAATACGATTATACTCAAATATGTACTGATCAATGGGTTTCTTCTTGATTGGACAACCACTAACTGTGGTCAACGGTTGTCTCCCGCAAGTAAATTTCTTCTTGTCCTGCCTCTCCACTAGTACTGCTGCATCTTGACACTTCCCCCACCTCTAATTGTGGTATGCCACCTCTCTCTACAACCAAGTGACTGCCTTATTCAGGTCTAACGTGCTTTGGTGTACTGTGACACACTTAGCTGTTTATCCCCTACAACCGTCTGCCTTATTCAGGTCTTACGACCGTATGTAAGAGAAGAAACAAACTAATGTTTATTCCCTCCGTCACCAGAGAGGTCTCCTAAATTCATGTTACACAGCATGTGTTACCTCAGTGCAGCCCCTTGCATAGGCAGTTTCATACTACTTGTATGATCTGAGAATTAATATTTTTTAGTGTTTAAGAATTTATATAAAAACATAGGTCTAACGTTTTTACGAAACTAAACAACAACCATTTCGGTTTCACTATGATTTTTTCCCCTTTGACCTAATTTTCAAAAATTGACATATGATAGGAGTGCATATTTGACACACAATCTGCCATAAATTATGGCATCCCATTCACTGAAACACAGAAAGCAGAAGACCACGATTCTTTGAATTTGCTTGTATAATACTGTATACAGGGAAATTTTCGTCCCTTTCGCCCTCTTCTTGATTGGGTGAATTTAAAACGGGGCGAATTCAAATTACACAGTATAATTTCTTAGGCAGAACTATGACAGGACAAATTTAATGCAAGTGCAAAAGGGCGAAAATAACATGGGGCTAAAATAACCCTGTATATAGTATTGATATGGAAACATCCTCATATAATGTAGATTCAAGTTTTTTATGCCACGCAATGAGTAGGAATACATGTTGTGTTTTTGTCATGTCTGTCCCCCACCCTTCCATCTGTCTTTCCATCGGGCTTAAAGAAACTTTCTAGATATATTTATCAAAGCTAGTTCATACAGTAATGCATACTGATGTAAACTATACAACTGCAGCAATATTTTTTTACCTTGACATTTCCTTTGACCTTCTTTTAACTTTTCATTAAATTAGTGTTTAGCTTTATTTTAAAGAAACCATTCAAGTTGTGTAATGAAACTTCACATGATGATACATACTGATGTAAGTTTTACAATGCTTCACTCTTTTTTACCTTGACCTTTCCTGTGACCTTTACTTCACTTTTCTAATATTAATGTCTAGATCAGTTTTGAATAAACAGTTCAAGATATATTTATCAAACTTCATATGCTGATACATATACTGCTGAGAGCAATTAATGCATCAACTTATTTTGACCTTGAATTTTCCTTTGACCTTGACCTCAATTTTTAAAATATGTGTTTATCTAAGTTTTAAATAAACCATTAATTATATTCTTATCAAACTTCATATGCTAAAATTAAATTCATACTGATGTAAGCTTTTCAACTGCAACAACATTTTGACCCCAACCTTTCCTTTGACCTCTCTTTTCTTAAAAAAAAGTGTTAAGGTCTCACACAAGGAAATAATTTCACTATATATTACAATATAGCTTTAATTAAATTATTTAATTTATTAGACTCTCAGCAGAAAATTCATGAAAGAGAAAATAAAGATTAATGCTTAAACAAAAATTTGAGATCAGTAAAAATATGCCTTATGCGGCTTTTAAGAAAGAAAAACGACAGTTAACTTACCTACCCCGAAATGCACATGGGATTCACATGTTGACAAACAGCCTACACACCATCCAGGAAGCTGCATCATGCGCACCTGAAAAAAGAGTTCCTTTTAATTCAGTGGGATAATTCTGCTAAAGAAATTATATTCCTAGTACATGAGTCCAATTTTAATACTGTAGGCCTAAAACAAATTGCCTAAAATGATAAAAGAAAAAAAAAATTGTCTCTAAATATATGGAACTTCAATTGACTAAGTTCATTTTGATTGGCTATTTCCTTGCATGAGACCTTTTAAGACAACTAAAAGTTAATGAAATTAATTGAAATTTGCACAAAATGTCTCTGAGTTATTTATCTTTCATATACTAGTGCATAAAAATTTATCTTTGTCCTTAAGGGATGAAAAATAGGAGATAACTCTTCCTAACAGATTATTGAATTTTAGGCTAAATTTCTGTACTAATTCATCTTTGGCATATTAATTTCAAAATTTGAAAAAATTAAATAAGTGAATTATTCAGAAAACAAGAGGCCCAGGAGCCACAGCGCTCACCTGAGCACATCGGGCTTGAATTTAACCCCCCCCCCCCTCCAGGCATTCATCATTTGAACAAACTAGAATCTACACTACCTGAGGATGATTCCATATAAATATCACTAGTCATAGCTTTGAAGTACTTGAAAAGAAGATTTTAAAAGATTTCCCTATATTTCCCTATGTAAAATTTGGGTCGGCCATTTTGGCCCCACCCTAGCTCCGGGGGTCATGATTGAACAAATTTGAATCTACACTACCTGAGGATGATTCCACATGAGTTTCATCTTTCCTGGCCCAGTGGTTCTTGAGAAGAAGATTTTTAAAGATTTTTCCTATATATTCCTATGTAAAACTTGGGTCGGCCATTTTGGTCCCACCCTAGCCCAGGGGGTCATGATTTGAACAAATTTGAGTCTACATTACCTGAGGATGATTCCACATGAGTTTCATCTTTCCTGGCCCAGTGGTTCTTGAGAAGAAGATTTTTAAAGATTCTTCCTTTATATTCCTATGTAAAACTTGGGTCGGCAATTTTGGCCCCACCCTAGCTCCAGGGGTCATGATTTGAACAAACTTGAATCTACACTACCTGAGGATGATTCCACATGAGTTCCATCTTTCCTGGCCCAGTGGTTCTTAAGAAGAAGATTTTTTAAAAATGCCATTAATTTTTCTCTAATTCATAATTATCTCCCCTTGGAAAAGGGTGTGGCCCTTCATTTGAACAAACTTGAATACCCTTCACCCAAGGATACTTTGTGCCAAGTTTGATTGAAATTGGCCCAGCGGTTCTTGAGAAGAAGTCAATAATGTGAAAAGTTTACAGACAGACGGACAGCTAGACAGCTAGACAGACAGACAGACAGACAGACGGACAAAATGTGATCAGAAAAGCTCACTTGGCTCAGGTGAGCTAAAAAATTTGAATGAAATGAAAGCTGAAATATTGTAGTTTTTGGCTATCTGCTAAAAAATAATTCAACTCTAATTAATGAGCTCTAATCAGCTAAGAAACAGGAAGTTCACTGTTTTTTAAGGAATTAATTAGCAAAAAAGTGAAAATCTTAATTTAAAAACAAAGTCAGAGACTGGAAAAAATGGTGTCAACAGAGACTTCAATAATGTACCTTGGAGCTTTGGTAACAGTGATCACTGATTAATGGCTGGTGATTAAGATAAGGGGTTCTTAAGCAGTGGGGGGTGATGAGGCTTTTCCATCAGTCATCAAAGAATGGATTTCTCTTAGAAGTCCTGGCAGCTTTAAAATAAATAAACAACACAAAAGTTTACAATACCGAAAAATGTGCACCACATACAATAGCATATTCTTATAAAAAGTCTACAAGTATACAGTTAAATAATTACCATGCCAAAAACATAGGTAATCAAAGATTACGAAGCTCACCTCGACGAATGTTATCAGTTTAAGTAATGGAAATCTCACATCATATTTTCTTAATATTTAGTATTCATCCCAACAACAATATTCTTGCAAGTTGTGTTTAACCAGTTACATGGCATATACACATTTCTACGCCTGTAGCATGAAAAACATGTAAAGTGTTAACAAATATTCATAACTTTGTTAATACTGCAGATATCAAGGACTTGATCTGTTCCCAAAACTTAAACCTGGTCTCTTGTATAGAAAATATAGGTCAGATCCAGCATCCGAAGCAAGTCTGATAGTGTCCATCCTTAGATGCATCATCCATGCAAGTTTGGTTCAGGTAGGACTTATAGTTACTTGGGAATAAAAATGTAGGTCAGATCCAGCATCCGAAGCAAGTCTGGTAGTCAATCCCTAGATCCATGCAAGTTTGGTTTAGCTAGGGCCTATAGTTACTTGGGAATGAAAATGTAGGTCAGATCCAGCATCCGAAGCAAGTCTGGTAGTGTCAATCCCTAGATACATCATCCATGCTAGTTTAATCCAAAAAGGGCTTCTAGTTACTTGGGAATGAAAATGTAGGTCAGATCCTGGATCCGAAACTAGTTTGGTAGTGTCCATCCCTAGATACATCATCAATGCAAGTTTGGTTCAGGTAGAACTTATAGTTACATGGGAATGAAAATGTAGGTCAGATCCAGCATCCAAAGCTAGTCTGGTAGTGTACATCCCTAGATACATCATCCATGCAAGTTTGGCTCAGGAAGGGCTTATAGTTACTTGGGAATGAAAATGTAGGTCAGATCCAAATCCGAAGCAAGTCAGGTATAGATATTATTTTCACAGATAATTTTCATCATGCAAAAATTTGGTCCAAATAAGGCTCCTTATTGCTATAAGTTTTGAAAATCACTTGATCCCTGATGAATCATATTTTGCAAATACTTTTAAAATTTGGTCCAATTTCGATTATTGTTTTAAACCAGAATAATGCAAGTTTGGCTTATAAAAAATAATAGACCTGCTCCAAAAACTTTAACCTGGTCACTCATCTGGAAAATGTAGGTCAGATCCAGCATCCGAAGCAAGTCTGGTAGTGTACATCCGTAGATGCATCATCCATGCAAGTTTGGTCCGGGTAGGACTTACAATTCCTCGGGAATGGACCTGCTCCAAAAACTTGAACCTGCTCCAAAAACTTCAACCTGGTCACTCATCTAGAAAATGTAGGTCAGATCCAGCATCCGAAGCAAGTCTGATAGTGTCCATCCCTAGATGTATCATCCATGCAAGTTTGGTTCAGGTAGGGCTTATAGTTACTTGGGAATGGACTTGCTCCTAAAACTTTAACCTGGGACGCCGACACCGACGCCGACGCCGGGGGTATAGCATAAGCTCATCTCGACTTCGTCGAGGTGAGCTAAAAAGGACTAAGATGGTTGCATCAACATCAATACAAGAGGCCCACGGGCCTTATAGGTCACCTGAGTATCATGTAACAGCTTTCCAGCGATTGTATTTGGTTAGTGTTTTAAGCCAAAAGCCATGAAATTCACAAATTTTGAAAGAGGCACCATTGCTTATCAAAGGGCAGATTTCAAAGCATTAATTTACTTTTAGTCAAAGTATCCCCCTGGTACCCCTAACCCAGCAGCCCTGAAATCATCTATTTTGAAAGAGGCCCCTTTCTTCATTATAAGGCCAGCATTTTTTCTTTATGTTTAAGTTTAGTTATGAACATGAGAATAAAAAAGTCCCAAAGGAGAAGGAAATAAATTTTTTTTTCGATAAATCAATTATTAACATTTGTACATTCTTTTTTTATGCTATCCTAATAGGCTCCTTACCACTGGACACATAATGCTTACAAATATGAAAGTAGAACATTTTACTGCTTATTTCATCATCTGCCAGTTTGGGCCAGTTGTATAAATTTTGTGATGTTGATCAAAATATATTTTTAAAAATCAATTCTTTAAAAGTCTTTAAATATATCTTCATTTTTTTCATATGTGTTAGGTGAATGTGTAGACATTGTTCTAAAATTTACTTGATCCCTAAAGTTATAATTCCTATTGTAAAACAGACAGGGAGTATTGGGGAGTAGGGTGAACATTTTTTCAATTAAGTGTAAAATAATTTTTCTGGCTGATACAAATGATACTACATGCCTGTATATAATTGTATATTCTTGCATATTCTTGCCTTTTAATAGTTGAATTTTTTTTTATTTCTTCAGGTTATTGTTTATTTCTTCCTCAAATGGACTTCACTTCTCCCATAGTTTTATTCATTATTGCATAAACAACCCTTTTCTGAAGAATGATGCTTAGACTGTAAGCTATAACAGAGACCTAAACAATGTCGCTGGCAATATGCAATAGCTACCATGAGCAGTTTAAAACCTGGGGGAGGAAAATAATTTACAGACAGTAACTTTTGAAACGAATACATACTTTAATTATCTCACCAGCATGTCATTGTGCAACAAAGTCGTCAGCATTTTATTTGTCCTTTGAACGGGTGAAACGTTTTGAATGGCACTCTTATCGATGAATTTTACACTAAACCAAGTTATCTTATCAGATCTAGCTTTATTTACCGGCTGTTTCATCGTAAAACCGGAAGTGCAAGATCGTAAAATTGAAATCGCGATCCCGACTCAAATTTGACATCGGAAAAAAAATTTTTTTTATTTTTTTCTGAAAATTCAAAACCTTTAGCGGAGGGTTTGTAAAAATGAAAATAAAATAAATACTGGCCTTAAATATACAATTAGATCATTAGCATATTAACCAGGAGCAAAGGATAAGATGTTCAAAGAAATCATGCATTTCACTATATATATAATCATTAGGGCCCCACCCTAAAACAAGAACCCCTGACCCTGGGGCCATAAAATTCACAATTTTGGTAGAAGTACTCTTGCTCATCATAACTATGTACTTAGTTGGTTTATTTAATACCCAGGAGCAGAGAAGAAGATTTTCAAAGAAATAATGCATTTTCAATACCTACTTATTTAGCCCCACCCTAGCACTAGAACCCCTGACCCCAAGGCCATGAATTTCACAATTTTGGTAGAGGACTCATTGCTTGTTACAATCATGCAAACAGTTTGACTGCTTGATGTCCAGGAGTAAAGAAGAAGATTTTTAAAGATTGCATTAATTTTAGTGGTTTTGGCCCCACCCCTAAGGCCCCAGGGGGGCAGGGATCATGAAATTCACAATTTTTGTTCCCCTTCACCCATAGATGCTTTGTGCCAAATTTGGTTGAAATTGGTTCAGTGGTTGCAAAGAAGAAGCTGAAAATGTTCAAATGTTAACGGACAATGCACAACGCACGACGACGGACGAAAACAGATAGCAATAGGTCACCTGAGTTTACTCAGGTGACCTAAAAAAGGAAGTATTCCTCACAACAAAGGCCAGAAGAAAATAGGGACCACCAGCCTAGTCCAATCTCTGGTTCCCATAAGAAGACTAAGTAAAGAAGAATTTCAGGACATTGTACGGCCACAGAAAAATGGAGTGTTTGCAGTTATAGATGCCAAGAGCCAAAGCAGCGAGATGAAGTTTTTACGACCCAGGCCAAGTGAGGTCCAGCCAGTGGACACCTACATGGAATCTGTGTCAGATGACCCAAATTCAAAATTATACAAAGTACTTCACCAAGAAAAGACTGCTAAATTGTGGAACAATGCATTTAAAGAACACTCACAGAATTTTCCAGACTGTGATGGTCAACTGGACTGGAATCAGCATGGGGAGGAAAAACGAGGCCTTGCACGGATCCTTTACATTCGATGTAAGAAGTGCCACTATACCAGTCACCGAGAAAAGCTTTACGAAGAGGTGAGAAGATCTGGCAGGGGATGAAGAGCTGCACAGCTGAATGTGGCCATGGCTGTCGGTCACCTGGGTACCAGTCTTACAACAGAGGGTATGTGTAGTATGCTTCTTGGTGCATATATTAAACCAGCGTCAGCCACCAACATGCAACAGACCTGCAACAAAGTGGGGAAAATTATAACCAATGTAAATAAAAACAGTATGAAGAAAATTCGGCAGAATATTCAAGAACTTAATGAAAAATGTGGACTTCCGGATACCCCCATCAGAGGGAAGGAGATGCTCGGTACAATAATGCCACCTTCAGTGCAATTGGGAAAACCCCATTCCAAGCTGCCACCCAAGTGACGTATACCGTAAGTGAAAATGTAACTCAGAGGAAGAATGTGGTAGCAGTTTTCTGTGGGAATAAACTATGCAAGAAAGGCGCACACCTACGAAGCAAAGGAAAAGAAGTTACCTGCCAAGGACACGAAGACTGCACTGCAACCATTCCTCTGGAGACCACCATTGGAGACGAGAAGCGATTGGCCGCTAATTGTGTTGGTGAGTTACAAAGTGATGACCGGCCACTAGTCATATCCCATTTCACAAGTGATGGAGACAGTGCCGCTGCATCTGGTGCATCTGAAAAACAAGGACATGTGATTGAAAACCTTAAGGACTTGCGTCACTTCTTTGACTCTCAAAGAAAACAGACTGCTAAGGCTTCATTCAGCAGTCACATGTTTCCGGGAAGAACCAAGGCCACAAGAAAATCCATGCAGAGAAGATTTGCCTTGGACCTGAAGCTTCGATGCAGGACAGAGTACGAGAATTGCTACAAACACTACTCCTGCGACTTACCTTTGATGAAGCGTGCTGTGTCTACTGCGGTTGGTTCCCTCATAAACTGCTACCAGGGACAGTGGGGGAAGTCCTGTCAACTCTATTCCTTTTCCTGTCGTTGACTGAAAAGTAATTTTGGAAATCTTCAGTGTTGCCTAGTGACTTTGAATTAAACATGACAGAAAAAGACACATGTTAGTTAAAAGACTGCATAAATTTGACTTTAGGACAAAGTAATCTTGATAGAATCAAATATCATGCTTGTACACAAAAATCTGAATCTGTAAATAGGGCATATTTAAAATCAAATCCAAAATGTATTACAAGTAGTAGGAATTTTGAAAGTAGAATACATAAAGTTGTGCACTCACTTAATAGGGGTCATGGAAACTCAACACTGGAACTTTGTGAATCTGTAGGGGCACCTGTTGTCAAAGGAAGTAGAGTGGTCCATCATCTAAAACAACAACAAAATAGACAAAATTACTTTAAAATGAAACAAAAACTGTTAAAATATAAATTTCAAAGAAAATTCTATAGATCTAAAAGATATCAGCTGTACGATAAAAAATCTAAAGACACTTACAGTAAATCATTAACAGATCCAAAATTAAACATAGGTAATCAGAGATTACAGAGCTCACCTCAACGTGTGTTGTCTTTAAGTAAGGCAAATTAAGTCACACAATTAACCAACAAAAAGTGTACATCCAAAAATGCAAAATTTATGCAAATTTGATACTTTGGAAAAGACCTATTTAAAAAACTAGTTCTTCATCATGAAAATGTAATTAAAATCCAGCATCTGAAGCAAGATTGAGAGTTTTCATCCCTTGATGCATCATTTGTGCAACTGGTTTATATAAGCCTTATAGTTTCTTGGTGATAGACTTGCACCCATAACTTTTACGAGGTCTATTATCTGGAAAATGTATGTCGAATTCAGCATCTGAAGCAAGTCCATTAGTGTGCATCCTAAGATGCATCATCCATGCAAGTTTGGTCAACATAGGGCTTAAAGTTACTTGCAAATGAAACCTGTATAAAAAAATTAACCTTTCCACTAATCCAGAAAATGTAGGTCAGATTCAGCATCCGAAGCCAGCCTAGTAGAATGCACCCTTAGATGTACCATCCATGCAAGTTTGGTCATTATAGAGCTCAAAGTTACTTGGAAATGAATCCTGTACCATAAACTTTAACCTGTTTACTCGTCCAGAAAATGTAGGTCAGATTCAGCATCTGAAGCAAGTCTGGTAGTATGCATCCTAAGATGTACCATCCATGAAATTTAGTCGTCATAGGGTTCATAGTACTGTACCTTGGAAATGAAACCTGCATCCAAAATTTTAACCTGTTCACTCAACCGGAAAATTTAGGTCAGATTCAGCATCCGAAGCAGGTCTTGTAATATGCATCCTAAGATGTACCATCCATGCAAGTTTGGTCATTATATGTCAAATAGTAGCTTGGAAATGAAACCTGCACCAAAAACTTTAACCTGTTCACTCAACCGGAAAATGTAGGTCAGGTTCAGCATCCGAAGCAAGTCTAGTAGATTACATCCTAAGATGTACCATCCATGCAAGTTTGGTCATTATAGGGCTCAACGTATCTTCGAAATGAAACCTTCACCAAAAACTTTAACCTGTTCACTCAACCGGAAAATGTAGGTCAGATTCAGCATCCGATGCAAGGCCTGTAGTATGCATCCTAAGATGTATCATCCATGTAAGTTTGGTCATTATATGTCTCATAGTAACTTGGAAATGAAACCTGCACCAAAAACTTTAACCTGTTCACTCAACTGGAAAATGTAGGTCAGATTCAGCATCTGAAGCAAGTCTAGTACAATACATCCTAAGATGTACCATCCATGCAAGTTTGGTCATTATAGGGCTCAAAGTATCTTCAAAATGAAACCATCACCAAAAACTTTAACCTGTTCACTCAACCGGAAAATGTAGGTCAGATTCAGCATCCGAAGCAAGGCTGGTAGTATGCATCCTAAGATGTATCATCCATGTAAGTTTGGTCAACATAAGGCTTATAGTTACTCGGAAATGACACCTACACAAAAAACTGCACCAAAAATGTTAACCTGCACCAAAAACATTAACCTGGTCATTCCTTTGCTGAAATTGCAGCATCTGAAACTTTGACTGGTACAATGAAACACACTAGCAACATCTTCCATGCATGTCTAATCAATATAGGACATAGAAGTACTTAAAAAGAAAACTGCTCCAAAAAACTTAACCTTAACCCGGGACGCCGACGCCGACACCGACGCCGAGGGTATCATATAAGCTCCCCCCAACTTCGTTGAGGTGAGCTAAAAAGGAAATTGTAAGACTGTGAAGGGAGGGTGGGGGGAGCATTGATGATATGTACATGCATTTCAAATGTATAAAATTTGTATTTAAAAATATATTTTGTGAACTATCTTACATGTAATAATTATTTTTAGGGTTCATTATCAGATTATGCATTGATTATTTTCAACTGTGTAAATGGGGAAAATGTGGACATGTGAATAATGTATTATTGTATATGTAAAATGTGACATTTTCTTCTACGAGAGAGTCTGTACATGTAAAAATGTTATATTCTTTATTATTTTGCTCATTAAAATTTTTTGAATTAAAAATCTTGTTTTTCTTACCTGTGTGATGAGTTACTGAGGTAATTGGTAGAAATACAGGTATACAGTGTCAAAACTGTCCGTTGGTGACCAGACTGCATGCCACATTGTTTATCCGCCATTATTGATCTTTTCAAGGGGAGATAACTCCTGAAATCAGAGAAATTTTAGTGAAAATGAGAGTTACCTGTCCCTCTTTAGGTCTCACACAAGGAATTAATTTCACTATATTACTATATAGCTTGAATTAAATTATTTAATTTATTAGACTCTCAGCAGAAAATTCATGAAAGAAAAAAAAAAGATTAATGCTTAAACAAAAATTTGAGATCAGAGAAAATATGCCTTATGCGGCTTTTAAGAAAGAAAATCGACAGTAAACTTACCTACCTCGAAATGCACATGGGATTCACATGTTGACAAACAGCCTACACACCATCCAGGAAGCTGCATCATGCGCACCTGAAAAAAGAGTTCCTTTTAATTCAGTGGGATAATTCTGCTAAAGAAATGATATTCCTAGTACATGAGTCCAATTTTAATACTGTAGGCCTAAATCAAATTGCCAACAAGAGGCCCATGGGCAACATCGCTCACCTGAGCACTAAGGGTAGGAAAAAGTAGAAAATGGCTTTTAATTGTAAAGTTTCAATCCAAAAGTAGTCCCATGACCAATCATGGATTTGCTATTTTTTAGAAAATGATTTTTATAGAATTTTTCCTATATATATCTTTAAAAACTTTGGTCTGCCATTTTGGCCCCGCCATACCCCTTGGGGTCATGATTTGAACAAACTTGAATCTACACTAATTGAGCATGCTTCCATATAAATATGATGAATAATGGCTTTGTCATTCTTGAGAAGAAGATTTTTAAAGAATTTTCCTATATATTTCTATGTAAAACTTTGGTCGGCCATTTTGGCCCCGCCCTACCCCCGGGGGTCATGATTTGAACACACTTGAATCTACACTACCTGAGCATGCTTCCATATAAATATGATGAATAATGGCTTTGTCATTCTTGAGAAGAAGATTTTTAAAGAATTTTCCAATATATTTCTATGTAAAACTTTGGTTGGCCATTTTGGCCCCGCCCTACCCCGGGGGGTCATGATTTGAACAAACTTGAATCTACACTACCTGAGCATGCTTCCATATAAATATGATGAATTATGGCTTTGTCATTCTTGAGAAGAAGATTTTTAAAGAATTTTCCTATATATTTCTATGTATAACTTTGGTCGGCCATTTTGGCCCCGCCCTACCCCAGGGGGTCATGATTTGAACAAACTTGAATCTACACTACCTGAGCATGCTTCCATATAAATATGATGAATTATGGCTTTGTCATTCTTGAGAAGAAGATTTTTAAAGAATTTTCCTATATATTTCTATGTAGAACTTTGGTTGGCCATTTTGGCCCCGCCCTACCCCGGGGGGTCATGATTTGAACAAACTTGAATCTACACTACCTAAGCATGCTTCCATATAAATATGATGAATTATGGCTTTGTCATTCTTGAGAAGAAGATTTTTAAAGAATTTTCCTATATATATTTCTATGTAAAACTTTGGTTGGCCATTTTGGCCCCGCCCTACCCCGGGGGGTCATGATTTGAACAAATTTGAATCTACACTACCTGAGCATGCTTCCATATAAATATGATGAATTATGGCTTTGTCATTCTTGAGAAGAAGATTTTTAAAGAATTTTCCAATATATTTCTATGTAAAACTTTGGTTGGCCATTTTGGCCCCGCCCTACCCCCGGGGGTCATGATTTGATCAAACTTGAATCTACACTAATTGAGCATGCTTCCATATAAATATGATGAATTATGGCTTTGTCATTCTTGAGAAGAAGATTTTTAAAGAATTTTCCTACATATTTCTATGTATAACTTTGGTCGGCCATTTTGGCCCCGCCCTACCCCGGGGGTCATGATTTGAATAAGCTTGTAGCGACACTACCTGAGCATGCTTCCATATAAATATGATGAATTATGGCTTTGTCATTCTTGAGAAGAAGATTTTTAAAGAATTTTCCTATATATTTCTATGTAAAACTTTGGTCGGCCATTTTGGCCCCGCCCTACCCCCGAGGGTCATGATTTGAACAAATTTGAATCTACACTACTTGAGCATGCTTCCATATAAATATAATGAATTATGGCTTTGTCATTCTTGAGAAGAAGATTTTTAAAGAATTTTCCTAAATATTTCTATTTAAAACTTTGGTCGGCCATTTTGGCGCCGCCCTACCCCCGGGGGTCATGATTTGAACAAACTTGAATCTACACTACCTGAGCATGCTTCCATATAAATATGATGAATTATGGCTTTGACATTCTTGAGAAGAAGAGTTTTAAAGAATTTTCCTATATATTTCTATGTAAAACTTTGGTCGGCCATTTTGGCCCCGCCCTACCCCCGGGGGTCATGATTTGAACAAACTTGAATCTACACTACTTGAGCATGCTTCCATATAAATATGATGAATTATGGCTTTGTCATTCTTGAGAAGAAGATTTTTAAAGAATTTTCCTATATATTTCTATGTATAACTTTGGTCGGCCATTTTGGCCCTGCCCTACCCCTGGGGGTCATGATTTGAACAAATTTGAATCAACACTACCTCAATGAGCATGCTTCCATATAAATATGATGAATTATGGCTTTGTCATTCTTGAGAAGAAGATTTTTAAAGAATTTTCCTATATATTTCTATGTAAAACTTTGGTCGGCCATTTTGGCCCCGCCCTACCCCGGGGGGTCATGATTTGAACAAACCTGAGTAACTTGGGTGATGCAGTTCTTTACCAGATTCCCCCTCTTGCTATACCTATCATGCCCCACTACCCCCTTCCCTTTTATGATTTAAAAACCTTAGAATCTACACTACCCCAGGATGCTTCCACATAACTTTCAGCTTTCCTGGCCCAGTGGTTCTTGAGAAGAAGATTTTTTAAAGATATGTTGTATATATTTCAGTGTAAAACTTGGATTCCCTATTGTGGCCCCACCAGCCCTACCCCCAGGGGTCATGATTTTAACAATTTCATATCTGCACTACCCAAGTATGCTTCCACATAAGTTTCAGCTTTCCTGGCCCCGTGGTTCGTGAGAAGAAGATTTTTAAAGATTTGTTCTATATATTTCTATGTAAAACTTGGATTCCCTATTGTGGCTCCCCCCTACCCCCAGGGGTCATGATTTTAATAATTTAATATCTACACTACCCAAGTATGCTTCCACATAAGTTTCAGCTTTCCTGGCCCAGTGGTTCGTGAGAAGAAGATTT
>NW_026920570.1:82500-117500 GCF_032062105.1 Saccostrea cuccullata | reverse complement strand
GTCAGTTGTAAATCCATACCCGGTCAGTTGTAATCTATACCCGGTCGATGTATTACGTCACAAACACAAACGTGACGTCATAAGAGGCATAGTATAAGCGTGATGAAGGATTTAGCAGAGAAAACCATTTATAAACTACAGATAAAACGTAAATGTTACATCGGTGGGGTAAATTCGTTACACAGTCTTTTAGTGACAGGGTATGGGATGATACCTGGTTAGTAAATTTCATACCTGACTCGGCTCCGCCTCGCCAGGTATGAAATTTACTAACCAGGTATCATCCCATACCCTGTCACTAAAAGACTATGTAACTAATATTATTCATTACGTTTAAAGATTGACTAGACTAATTATGTTTTCCTTTACTTGCAATATTACCATTTCCTGGTATAAGTCTAACCCCATATTTTATCATGGCGGTAAAAGTATCAACAAGACACAGAATCCTTCAATGTTTTCAACATTCATCACTACTTTTATGCTCTTTGCACTTGGATTTGGTAATAAAATTAAAGTATGACAATTTCATTTTTTGTTAGCGATGTCGACATTTATTTTATAATCGATTAGTAGCATCGAAGAGCTTCTAACGACCGACAATCTATTGTCGACGACAATCGTTCCATCACTAGTTACTTCACTGGAATCAGCAATTTTTTTAACCATTCCAGGGTCAGAATTCTATTACAAAAATCTACCAGTCGCTCATCTTAATCAATTGATCCCGTGGGGATCCGGGTTAGAATAGGTCCTTAGAACCCCCTTGCTTGTCATAAAAGGCGACTAAATGGGGTGGTCCTTCGGATGAGACCGTATAAACCGAGGCCCCGTGTCACAGCAGGTGTGGCACGATAAAGATCCCTCCCTGCTCAAAGGCCGTAAGTGCCGAGCATAGGCCTAAATTTGCAGCCCTTCACCGGCAATGGTGACTTCTCCATATCAGTGAAATATTCTGGAGAGGGATGTTAAACAGTATACAATCAATCAATCTAAATCAATTGAAATGCCTTAGTAAGCATGCATGGGCACATATCAGTGGTGGATATGAGAATCTTGAACAAGGAAGGGGGACTGATATTATTGGAGACCAAGGGCGAAAAGCGGAGAAGCTTTCAGGCTTTATAGTTTTATAGAATAAAGTTTTCAAATTAATTCAGCTAAACTTAATGTGAAACTAATGCAATGTCCTACAAAGTTTGAAGACTTTTATAAAAAAAAAAAAAAAAAAAAACTATTCAAAATAAAAAGAAACCAGAAGTCTCTGTCAAGACTGTAGCTCTACTGGTTTGTGCTTATCAAAAACCATTGCACTATTTTATGTATCTTTCACTTTGTGTAGTCTACTTGTGTGCCAACTTATTTTGAAATCAGACCAAAACTGTAGAAGGAGTAGTGTTTTAAAGGAATTTTTAGTAACCATGGCAACAACGTTCACCCAAATCAAAAACCGATGCACTATTCTATGTATCTCAGTGTAGTCTACTTGTGTGCCTAGTTATATTGAAATCAGACCAAAACTGTAGAAGGAGTAGCGTTTTTAAAGAATTTCACAGAAAATTCTATTTTTAGTAACCATGGCAACACCGTTCATTGAAATTAAAAACCGATGCACTATTCTATGTATCTTAGTGTGTCTACTTGTGTGCCAAGTAATATTGAAATCAGACTAAAATTGTAGGAGGAGTAGCGTTTTGAAAAATTTACAGACAGACGGACAGACAGACAGACAGACGGACGGACTCCGGATGCATTACTATAGCATAAGCTCTTCTGGTCTCTGACCAGTAGAGCTAAAATAATTGCTGCACGACTCATAATGTTTGATTTATTTGATTATCAGATTAAAGTCAACATCATTGAATTTCGACGTGACTTTAATTCACAGTTGCAGTGTTAAGAATAAAATTGCACGTTTCAAGATTGTCAATCATTTGTCGCTTAACGTTTTCATTTAAAGATGTCATTCCCAAATTGCTGAGAATCTCTTCTACGACAGTTTTATCTCACGCCATTTTTACTGCTTGCGGAACGCGGAAAATACGTTATGCTCATATAAAGGCCGAGGATACCCATGTTCGCATAACATAATAGTGAATCGACATAATGTAGAAGAGCGCGCACAGCATGACATGAGCTTTTCACATCAGTTAATAAGAACTAAGATGTCATGAAAAGTAAACATTACGAAATGCAAGTTGACAAAATATACAGATATAATTGTAGTATGTGTAAATTAGGGCTGGGACGATATATCGAGATATCGATATATCGTGATATATATGAGGATGATACGGGTATGGATACATTTGAAAAAATATCGAAATATCGCTCCAAAAAATCTGACTTCTGTTTTTCTTTGTTTATTTAACATTTGAGGTTTAATATATAAAATAAATAAGTTAAATATTAATATAGATATGAAATAAATAATAATTAACACCACTTGAATAAAATATTTTTGTTTTACAACATATAAACAACAATTTTGAATAAATTATTCTCATTTGCAAAGAAATAATTTGTTTATTTCAATGTAAAAAAACAGATTTTATAAGCAATTAAACATATCGTGATACATATCGTATCGTGGCTCAAATATTGTGATACGTATCGATATAGAAAAAGTTGTATCATCCCAGCCCTAGTGTAAATGTCATAAAGAGTTGACATCATGTAATGGAAGGTTGACACAATGCAATAGTAGTATTCTGCTATAAGGCAGTGACGGCGTTCCATACTCAGATCTAAGTATAGTTCTCATATATGTTTTCATATATTTTTTTATTCCCCCCGCTTGAAAAGCGGGAGGGTATATAGTAATTGTTAATTCCGTCCATCCGTCTAGCTGTCCGTCCGTCCGTCTGTTACGCTTTGGGGTGCCCATCTCTTATCCGCAACTCCTCTCATACCACTGAATGAAATTTGATGAATCTTTCACAGAATCTTTTATTACATATTGCCATTGTGCACCTTCTATTTTACTTTTTGATCCGGCACATATTTTGGGTTTCCCGGCCACCGGACAGACGGACGGACAGACGTACAGACGGACGGAATTAACAATTACTATATACCCTCCTGCTTTTCAAGCGGGGGGTATAAAAAGATATTAGTCCTTTCACTTCGGAGTTCTGAATGACAATGAAGACTGAGCCATAAGTGAACAGTGAACACAAGGTAAACGCAAAGTAAATGGAACGAAGAGCAAACAGTGAATGTTTTGTGAACAGTGAACGCGAGCACACAGTGAACGCAAAACTGTGAACGGCGAACGAATGGTGAATGCACAGTGAACGAACGGTGAGCGAATGGAAAAAATGGGAAAGTATGAGAACATTTCATGGACTGTAGATCAGAGTAACTAAGAGTAAATGCACTTCCACTTTATAACCAGTCAACTAAAGGAACCTTTTATTATACCCCCCGCTTGAAAAGCGGTAGGGTATATAGTAATCGTTAATTCCGTCCGTCCGTCTGTTACGCTTTGGGGTACCCATCTCTTATCCTCAACTCCTCTTAAACCACTGAGTGAAATTTAATGAAACTTTCAAAGAATTTTTATTACATATTGCCATTGTGCACCTCCTATTTTATTTTTTGATCTGACAAATATTTTGGGTTTCCTGGCCATCGCAAAACATGGACTTTGCCATTATAATCATATGGGAGGCGGGGGGTATCATTTAGTGAGCTCATTGCTCACAGTACCTCTAGTTAGTTTAGCTTATGAAAATGAAATAATATTGCATGATATACAGTTATAGTTTTAATGCAATTACAGTAACTATGGAAACTATAATTATATACTAGTTGTAGGGAATAATATTAATTAAGTAACTATAAAACTATAATCATTATGCTTAACTGTAGAGAATAATGTAATTCAAGTAACTATAAAACTACAATTATTCTAAAGTAATTGTAGGTGTATGTGTGTGGTATAATACAAGAGGATGAATTCTATTTATATTAAAAACAAAACTTTATACATACAAGAAAAAGGGCAGGGCTGCCAAAATTTAATTTTCAAGAAGTGCTACTTAAATATTTAAAACCAAAGAAGAATTTTGAGGCCGTCATCAGGTACTACACCTCAAGTCCTATACCAGTGATTGTTTCTGCAGCTAGTACTAGCCGTAGCACTGCATGGTTCCCATTCTCGTTATATGTAAAAGTTAAATAAGGATGGTTGTACTGATTAAAGCAATTAATATATATACTATTAGGATGGTATATAATTAACTATAACTATGACCTTAATTAAAATACTACTATAATACTTATATTATCATGATCATAATAACGCTATACACAATTATAAATACATATAAATTTTAGCAGATGGTTAATAGTATGAATATTATTATTATTATTATTATTATAATATCATAAATTTAATTGTATATAGTTGAGTGAGGGATGTATGATGGTACAAATAATTCTTAATTAATTTATTAATAAATGAATTATAGTGAGTGCAAGTTTTATTTTTTAAAAATTTATATGCGGTGAAGCAAAATTATATTGCACAAAGATGTAATGATATGAAATTGCGAACCAGTAACTTTTTTAAGTAAACATCATAATGCCGCTAGACTGATTGTAAAATACAGGTGCCGCTGTGCATACAGGTATGCCACTGATTGAAGCAAGTAATGTATATATATATTATAACTTAGAACTGTAAATAGACACAATTTGATACGGTACGCAGCACAGTTAAGGTTACAGTATTAATTGTATATGTGGAAATGTTACTATGACGTACATAATATAAGGTCTTCAAAATACCACAAAATGAAATTATTTAGCTATTTCAAACAGCTGGATAGCTGTAAACTACAACAAACTTACTATTACATGCAATTTTATCGACTGTTAAATACACAACATTGTATTTAAACGATGTATCGATCGCAATGCACTGTCAATGTGACGTAACATCTTGTTGTGAAACAGTGAGCACAAACATTTTTTACAATGTGTCTTTTGTTCTCAAATAAAAAATTATTTGCGGTAAAATAAAAAGCCATTAATTTGGATGCGATGTTTATTTTAGTATTTTATTCATAAACTGTATGTGCATTTATCAGACAAGCGATACTGTCGTGTGTTTGTATGCAGATTCATTGTAAAAGTAATGTAAGGGCCCTAATAAATCGATTTATTGCAATTGCAAGCATACCCTCAATGTATCTTGTCAAAATTTTACACATAAACTCAAGAAGCATTAAGATATTTGAAAAGTGCTGCGAACCTCTTGAAATCTTGCAAATTAATTAATTATAGCTATATTTAATGTAATTGACCAGCAAAATATTCAACCTGTCGTCCAACAAATTTTTTACCAATTAAAAAAGGGAATCTATATAGGTTCAGCACTTTTCACAATCTACATATAGTGTTGAAAAGGATTATAAAATATACTAAGATTTTTAGCTTGGTTATGCCCTTGCAATATTGAAATTTATAGATGACCTCTAAACTGCAAGTATAATTGCCAAAGTCATGTGACGTCGACATCAAATGACAAGTCTAAATAAAAAATCTAAATGTCCTCAACATGTAGATTTAAAGCACATTAATTTTTTTTTATATCAGTGAATTCCTAAAAAGATTCGCCCATCCTAATAAAGTATGTATTTTTTATCTTAAAAAATCGCCGATATTTCCATTTGTAACCTTAACTGTGCTGCGTAATCTATTCATGTATTAATTGTATATGTGGCATATAGTTATACATGTGCCGTATGGTTACTATACATTAGAATTGAAACTTTGCAAATAAAATTACTGTTAGTAATTTTATATCTAATAAAAAGCATTGTAAGTATACTTACATGTACGTAACATCTTGTTGTGAAACTGGCACAAACAAGAAATCTAGCAATGCTACTAGTATGCTTGATGTAAATAAGCACTATCATGAATATATATTTACACAAGTTCATTACAGGCAGAAAGATGACATCAGATTTTCAAAATCAAAGACCATTTGGCATGCCTATGTAATAAAATTTCAAGCATCTGCTATGAATAGCTAATGAGAAAACAGTTACGAAAATTTGTCATGTACGAAACGGACAGATGCACAAACAAACAGGAAGTTAACATCGGATTTAAACAACAAGAGGCCCATGGGCCACATCGCTCACCTGAGCACTAAGGGTAGGAAAAAGTAGAAAATGGCTTTCTATTGTTAAGTTTAAATGCAAAAGTAGTCCCATGACCTATCGAATTTGTTATTTTTTAGAAAATGATTTTTAAAGAAATTTTCCTATATTATATCTTTGATAAAAACTTTGGTAGGCCATTTTGGCCCCGCCCTACCCCTGGTGGTCATGATTTGAAAAACTTGAATCTACACTACCTGAGGATGCTTTCATATAAATATTATGAATTATGGCTTTGTCATTCTTGAGAAGAAGATTTTTAAAGAATTTTCCTATATATTTCTATGTAAAACTTTGGTCGGCCATTTTGGCCCCGCCCTACCCCCGGGGGTCATGATTTGAACAAACTTGAATCTACACTACCTGAGCATGCTCCCATATAAATATGATGAATTATGGCTTTATCATTCTTGAGAAGAAGATTTTTAAAGAATTTTCCTATATATTTCTATGTAAAACTTTGGTCGGCCATTTTGGCCCCGCCCTACCCCAGTGGGTCATGATGTGAACAAACTTGAATCCACACTACCTGAACATGCTTCCATATAAATATGATGAATTATGGTTTTGTCATTCTTGAGAAGAGGATTTTTAAAGAATTTTCCTATATATTTCTATGTAAAACTTTGGTTGGCCATTTTGGCCCCGCCCTACCCCCGGGGGTCACGATTTGAACAAACTTGAATCTACACTACCTGAGGATCTTTCCCCATAAGTTTCATCTTTCCTGGCACAGTGGTTCTTGAGAAGAAGATTTTTTAAATATGCCACCAAATTTTCATTAATTCCCAATTATCTCCCCTTGAATGAGGGCGTGGCCCTTCATTTGAACAAACCTGAATCCCCTTCACCCAAGGATACTTTGTGGCAAGTTTGGTTAAAATTGGCCCAGTGGTTCTTGAGAAGAAGTCGAAAATGTGAAAAGTTTACAGACAGACAGACAGCGGACAGACAGACAGACGCCAGACAAAATGTGATCAGAAAAGCTCACTTGAGCTTTCAGCTCAGGTGAGCTAAAAATGTATCCCACCATATGGCATGCCTCAAAGAAGATGTGTTTAAATTTCAAGCATCTATGTTGAGTAGTTGCTGAGAAAACTGTTACGAAAATTTGTTATGTATGAAACGGATAGATGCACAGACAAACAGGAAGTTGACATCGGATTTAAACAAAAATGTATCCCACCATATGACATGCCTCAGAGAAGAATGTGTTAAAATTTCAAGCATCTACGTTGAGTAGTTGCTGAGAAAACTGTTACGAAAATTTGTTATGTATGAAACGGACAGACGCACAGTCAAACAGGAAGTTGACATCGGATTTAAACAAAAATGTATCCCACTATATGGCATGCCTCAGAGAAGATTGTGTTAAAATTTCTAGCATCTACGTTGAGTAGTTGCTGAGAAAACTGTGACGAAAATTTGTTATGTATGAAACGGACAGATGCACAGACAAACAGGAAGTTCACATCGGATTTAAACAAAAATGTATCCCACCATATGACATACCTCAGAGAAGATTGTGTAAAAATTTCAAGCATCTACGATGAGTAATTGCTGAGGAAATTGCGACGAAAATTTGTTATGTATGAAACTGACAGACGCACAGACAAACAGGAAGTTGACTTCAGAAATGTATCCCACCAAATGGCATGCCTCAGAGAAGATTGTGTTAAAATTTCAAGCATCTACGATGAGTATTTAATGAGAAAGCTGTGACGAAAATTTGTTTCAGACGGACGCACAGACAGACAGACGGACACACAAGGGTAAAACAGTATACTCCCCTCTCCTTCGGAGCGGGAGTATAATTATTGATTTCATGGCTATATTATACCTATTACCCATCCTTTCTGTATAGTACTTAAAGTTGATTAGGAAATACTTACCAAAGGAACTGAATAGAATATACCGGAAAGGAACAGAAAGGAAATGTAAACAAACAGGAATGAATAAAAATTCCCTGAATTCCCCTTGCTATGTATACAGAGAAATCGTGCAGGTTTTTTTAATTTTTAGTCATGTGATCGCTTTGACGGTGAATTAAGTAGTGGCGGATCATAGAAAACAATGATTAACGTTTAATGGATTTATTGGAATATAATCAATTACAATTAGTGGAATTTAATCAATAACAATTAATTGGATTAACTAATCAAAGAAAAAAAACTATTTTACATCAAATTAATGAGTATATAATAACAACTTACATAAAATTGATAATTTATATAGTAATAAATTATAGTAGTGAAATTAATTAATAGGAAAAAATATATAGGAAGAAAATAAATAAATTATTTTTTATTAACCAAAAAAAATTTAAATAAATGAATAAATGTATTAAAAAATAGTATAAAATTGATTGGTTGTATTTGTTTTTACACTAGATTGGAAAATAATTATTTAAATTAATAATAATTGTAATTTGATTTAAAAGAGATTGGTAGATTAATTAGTGATTGATTTTAACAACAATTATCATGGTATACAGCAAGTCTGTTGTATATCATATTTATTATTTTGTAAACTGATGGGCTGTATTGCCCAAAGTTGTATCCTGAATAAACTTATACATTAGTAGCATTGTCACAAGTGACCTGTCAATTGCATATTAGATAATGACTTGTTACAACAATATTAAATATTATTAATATTACAATATTAAATCATACATTATGTTAACTATAATATATAGTAAATAGCAACATTGGTTAAACTTAATATAGGTAGAGTGACCATGGTAGATAACAATGTTAAAAATAATTGTCACAAATCATACATCTACCGTGTGCATTATGTATGTTGGTTAAACTATATAGTACATAGGGTATATGGTTAAATAACAATGGTAGTATTAGCCTTTTACAAATACTATATTTGACAGTTTGTTAGTTAATAAAAATTGTATACAGTAATACATAAAACATCTTGTATATTAACACTGATAGTGTTGAACAAGAGGCCCATGGGCCACATCGCTCACCTGAGCACTAAGGGTAGGAAAAAGTAGAAAATGGCATTTTATTGTTAAGTTTAAATCTAAAAGTAGTCCCATGACCAATCATGGATTTGCTATTTTTTAGAAAATGATTTTTAAAGAATTTTCCTATATATATCTTTAAAAACTTTGGTCGGCCATTTTGGCCCCGCCATATCCCCGGGGGTCATGATTTGAACAAACTTGAATCTACACTACCTAAGCATGCTTCCATATAAATATGATGAATTATGGCTTTGTCATTCTTGAGGAGAAAATTTTTAAAAGAATTTTCCTATATATATTTCTATGTAAAACTTTGGTCAGCCATTTTGGCCTCGCCCTACCCCGGGGGGTCATGATTTGAACAAATTTGAAACAACACTACCTGAGCATGCTTCCATATATATATGATGAATTATGGCTTTGTCATTCTTGAGAAGAAGATGTTTAAAGAATTTTACTATTGATTCTATGTAAAAGTTTGGTCGGCCATTTTGGCCCCGCCCTACCCCGGGGGGTCATGATTTGAACAAACTTGAAACAACAATACCTGAGCATGCTTCCATATATATATGATGAATTATGGCTTTGTCAATCTTGAGAAGAAGATGTTTAAAGAATTTTCCTATTGATTCTATGTAAAAGTTTGGTCGGCCATTTTGGCCCCACCCTACCCCAGTGGGTCATGATTTGAACAAACTTGAATCTACACTACCTGAGCATGCTTCCATATAAATATGATGAATTATGGCTTTGTCATTCTTGAGAAGATTTTTAAAGAATTTTCCTATATATTTCTATGTAAAAGTTTGGTCGTCCATTTTGGCCCCACCCTATCCCCGGGGGTCATGATTTGAACAAACTTGAATCTACACTACCTGAGCATGCTTCCATATAAATATGATGAATTATGTCTTTGTCATTCTTAGGAAGAAGATTTTTAAAGAATTTTCCTACATATTATTATGTAAAACTTTGGTCAGCCATTTTGGCCCCGCCCTACCCCCGGGGTCATGATTTGAACAAACTTGAATCTACACTACCTGAGCATGCTGCCATATGAATATGATGTTTGATGGCTTTGTCATTCTTGAGAAGAAGATTTTTAAAGAATTTTCCTAAATATTTCTATGTAAAATTTTGGTCGGCCATTTTGGCCCCGCCCTACCCCCAGGGGTCATGATTTGAACAAACTTGAATCTTCACTACCTGAGCATGCTTCCATATAAATATGATGAATTATGGCTTTGTCATTCTTGAGAAGAAGATTTTTAAAGAATTTTCCTAAATATTTCTATGTAAAAGTTTGGTCGGCCATTTTGGCCCCGCCCTACCCCTGGGGGTCATGATTTGAACAAACTTGAATCTACACTACCTGAGGATGTTTCCCCGCCCTACCCATCTGGGGGTTCCTGGCACAGTGGTAAATTTACACATTAATACTTTTCCTGCATTTACAAACTTTAGGTTGAAATAAGGGATATTGGTAGAATCAAAGTAATTAACTGTAGGACTATTTTCTGCAGAGATAATATTTTCTCTGTTATGTTTGACATTCTGTAATATATATACACTGAATCTACACTACCTGAGGATGTTTCCCCATATGTTTCATCTTTCCTGGCACAGTGGTTCTTGAGAAGAAGATTTTTAAAATATGCAATCAAATTTTCATTAATTTCCAACTATCTCCCCTTGAATGAGGGCGTGGCCCTTCATTTGAACAAACTTGAATCCCCTTCACCCAAGGATACTTTGCTGCAAGTTTGGTTGAAATTGGCCCAGCGGTTCTTGAGAAGAAGTCGAAAATGTGAAAAGTTTATAGACAGACAGACAGACAGACAGACAGACGCCGGACATGTTGTGATCAGAAAAGCTCACTTGAGTCTTCAGCTCAGGTGAGCTAAAAACTGAGGAAACATTAAATGTGTCAGATACATTAGATCATGTCTTCCATAAAAAAGAATTTGTAAACTCTTTCGTACGTGGCAAGTTTGAGATCTTTAAACATTTTATAGCTACTCCATGCTATGGGTTGAGTGTAGGGGGTGGTGATAATAATGCCACAGTTATCTCTGGGTTTAAACATTAAAAGTATAAAGCTATGATAATATTTACATTCCTGTACTTTGTAGCTTTGTTTGCCAGTGTAGCAGATTATACCATTTACAGTAATGCCAATAAATTTACACATTAATACTTTTCCTGCATTACAAAAGTCAATAAAGCTTTTATTGTTTACAATTTCTTGTAGGTTGAAATAAGGGATATTGGTAGAATCAAAGTAATTAACTGTAGGACTATTTTCTGCAGAGATAATGTCACGGTAAACTTTCTCTGTTATGTTTGACATTCTGTAATATATATACACTGTAATTACTATAATAATTACAATAATAATTACTATAATAATTGTAATAGTTATAATGGTTTGTTTTTGTTATAAATACAGTATTATTTATACAAACTGTTAACCCAAAGTTATTGTAACTGTAACTTCAATTAAAATGAAATTCATTAATAATATAACCAGTAACCAATTTTATGAAACTAGTTTAAGTAATGTCCTATTTTTCTATGTAACTTGCCTCTGGTCATCAGGATTTCTTTGAGTTTTCTACCATTTTTGTAACTGAACCCAACTGTAATGAAATGGGGGTGATTTCGTAAGTGTATACTGAATGAGTTTTTGTTCTCTGGAGACTTTGTTGAAGTACATGTTACAAAAAATCTTGGGATTTTGCTTGTAGCTATTTGGATATGCAATTGGTGTCAGCTTCTTGCTACATGAAAGAACACAGACCAGGTGGCATTTTTATATTTAAAAAGAAAGCAGAGTTGGCGAAAGAGGTGAAAAATCTGTCGGACACAGTGTCCTACATATTGTCTAAAAATCACAAAAATTACAGGACACACTAAAAATTTGCCGGACCGTAAAAACAACAAAATGTAAAATTGAAATTGATTTGCGATTGGTGGAACTCTTTCTCAGTGGAAGAAGAAAATGTTGTTGGATGGGGACAATGTGCTAGTGAATACAATGCAAAATGGATCATTGTAGATTAGAAATAAATTCTGTTTAAATCTCTTGATAAACATTCGCTGAATCACTGTAATAAATTTTATAGAGGAGTTAGTCCTCATATGATAACGTTATATTTTTTTGAAGATATCTTTCACTAAGTTCATTATTGAAATGATTAATCGTTACTTTTGAAATCAAATAAAATACTCTAAACTTTCCTTATTTGGCAATCTATTATCTGGAGTCCAACCCGTGGCAATACATTGTAACAACAGCATAAGTTATTCGATTGTCACTACTGTAAACAATGTTATGCTTGAGAATTATGGCGCGAGATTTAGAGCTTTCTCAACTTCTCCGCAAAAGAGCGGTAGTAAGTTCGATAACTGCCAGGTACTCACCATACTACTACGTATTGCAATATTTAAATGATGTAAAACTCTTACAGATTCAATTTCACGAAGTTTTAAAAAATAATGCATTATCTAATTTCTTTAATTATATTTTACTATTGATTATTCTGAATTATCTACTGGACACAGTGTCCGGCGTGGTTCTAGAAACTATCGGAGATCGCCGGTGGGCCGGCATCTTTCGCCATCTCTGAGAAAGGGGGGGGGGGGGCTTCTGAAAAATCTGCCACCCGAATGAAATTAATTTAAAAAAAAGTATTGATTGTTTATTGTTAAATGCCGAGTCGGCAATATATCAGCCGTATTTTGGCGGCGGATGAATACTACTAAAGGTATGCTTTATTTTGAAAAAAAAATATACGAAGGCTGCATGGAATACTTTGAATTTTACATTTTATTATACATTTACCTTGTAATTGTTTTATTGAGTTATTAAGAGAGGCTATTGTCACCTTTATATATAAATGATGATCTACCGTTTATGAATAGCTTCCTATTAGAAGAGTCTTAATTTGTCACCGATAAGACCCTTTTAATTAATATGGTTGTGGTTTGAAAATGGTTATGTCGATAGCGTTTACCATGCCAGATCAGAATCTTGATACATATACATATCATACATTTAAAGAAATTTAGTTGCACAACCTACCTACTGTATTTTTTTCCGAGTACCCCCCCCCCCCTTTACATATCCGTCCATATACATGTACCATCAGGCATCTCTCGCCGTCTAAAAGATCACGTTTCTAATATAATATTTACAGTGCAATAGTTTTGGATAAAGTAATTTTAGGGTTTACGCAGGACGAGAATTTAAATTTGACACTGAAAGTTTTTTTTTTTTATATCACGGGTTAAATATAAAATATCTGTTAGAAGATCCTGAAAACTCTTATGAGAATGAGGCTGCTTCTTACACAAAGAAGGTGGGGCTTAATATCGGTCAATCGGGCGATTTGAGAATCTATTGCCTTGGTCACTGTAACGTGAAGCGGTCACCTATCCAAGGGTTAAACAGGCTCGCCGTTGCTTAACTTGCCTGAAATAGAGGGAGACTCTACCGCATCACCAGAAAAGCTAGCTCACTGGCGAGGCAGTATAAGTTCCCTATATACTTTCCGCTACACTTCCCCCCCGCTCAGGGAAGCTTCGACCCAAAGCTTAGCATGAGTTCACTCTGAGTGTCTGGGCCTCTTCAGTTACGGCAACCATTGCCGTTCCCGGACACGAAGTCCGTACCTGCATGGACACGAAGTCCTAGACTTAGAGCTTCTTGAAGCAGATCGGAACCTGACTTCAGATACGGCAACCCCTGCCGTCCACAGACACAAAGTCTGTATATGGACACTACGTCCTAACTCTAAGACTTCCTGAAGAAGGACGCCAGACACCAGAGTCACTACGCTGCCACCAATTTTGTAATGTGAAGCGGTCACACATCCAAGGGTTAAACAGGCTCGCTGTTGCTTAACTTGCCTGAAATATATTTTCATTACCGCATCACCAGAAAAGCTAGCTCACTGGCGAGGCAGTATAAGTTCCCTATATACTTTCCGCTACAGTCACCAAACAAACTTCTTGTCAAGATCGGCATGCCATACGGAAAGTCAAACGTGACGGACACCCCATCATTCACTATATCATTACAGGTATATACTCCCGCTTTTCAAGCAGGCATATTAAAAAAAAGGTAAACGTACAATTACAATAAACGTGTAACCGAAGTAAGTTTAACTGTACTGATAATTATCATCTGTGGTCCTCAGTAGAAAGACTACGCTATTGTTCATAAACTTATTCTAATTTCCATGATTTGCAGCAGTCGAGGCAATATTTTGAAGCAAATTTATTGAGATGAGACACTAAACAGGTCTGGTACAATCACTAGATTTAGCTACGTAGCTTGATTTACCTACATAGCTTTATTTACCTACCTGAGGTAGCTTTATTTAGCTACCAAATTGGTTTATTTCTATTTAAAAGCATTTTTCTCAGGGTGTGCAGAAAATATCATTTTGATGCAGTGATCATCTTCAACTTTGAACTCATCTGAAAACAACTCATGAAAAAATCCCTCTTGGAAAAATGTCTTTTTCTGCGCAATTCCAATCAAAGTTCTGAAAGTTCTGGGGCTATGTATGACAGTTAGAACAGTTACCCCTTGGATGAAATGACAAAGAAGTCCAGTTCCGGTTAACACGATAATAGGTCGGTAATTATTCAGCACAATATGAAGTAATCATACTCAGTCATGCCTCACCGCACGGACAGCTAACCATACAATGGAATTACATGTTTTGCTCTAAATTGTCCAAACGCAGCGATGTTTAAACTATCTCTGCTTTGGATTGTTTTTTTAAGCCTCCCTAGTATAAATATCAATAGTCATTTAATTGCGACTTTTTGTATCTTTTTAATAAAAAGAAAACTTTTGAAAACTTACCTTGAAATAGCTAAATAAAGCTACCTGAGGTAGGTAAATAAAGCTACGTAGGTAATTCTACCTACGTAGCTAAATTTAGTGATTGTACTGGACCTGACTAAATATTTATCGAATGGGTTGATATACTTCCGGATTTTCCTTTTTCTGAAGTGAACAGGATAAGTTTGAATCGGAGTACAAATCTCGGTTTTCCGAGATATATTTTCTCCAGCTAGAGAGAGATAATCGCGATTTAGAGATGATCTTGCTAAAGGGGATGTGTTCCCAACCTGTTTAAAGATGATACTTTTGAATACGAAAATATAATTATCTCACCAGCAAAGTCGTCATCATTTTCTTTGTCCTCTGAACGGATGAAAGGTTTTGAAAGGTACTCATATTGATAATTTGTTTACACTAAACCAAGCTATGGTGCTTTTACCCGCCATGTTCATTGTGAAACCGGAGAAACAAGTTTCGTAAATTTTAAATCTCGATCCCGACTCAAATTTGACATCGGGAAGAAGAAATTCCGTTTTTCTCAATTTTATTTTTCTCTGAAAATTCAAAAACTTGAGCGGCGGGTTTGTAACCCTAAAAATAAAAAAGATGTTGGCCTAAATAGTTAATTAGATCATTATTACATATTAACCAGGAGCAAAGGAAAAGAGGTTCAAAGAATTCCAATCTGATTAAAATCAGATCCTTTGTTCCGCTCACATGGATCGCTACGAAAAAATTCATGCTTTTCACTATATCACCTTTAGAGCCCCGCCCTAACACCAGAACTTCTGACCCAGGGGCCCTGAAATTCACAAATTGGGAAGAGGCAGCCTTATTCAACATAACTATATACTTGGATATTTTATTTAAGGCCCAGGAGCAGAGAAGAATATTTTTAAAGAATTAACTGATGTATTTTCACTATAATATCAATAGAGCCCCACCCTAACACCGGAACCTCTGACCCAGGGGCTTCGACTTTCACAATTTTGGAAGAGGCAGCCTCATTCAACATAACTTTGTACTTGGCTAGTTTATTTAATACCAAGGAGCAGAGAAGAAGATTTTCAAAGAATTTATGCAATTTCACTATATAATCAATAGAGCCCTGCCCTAGCAATAGAACCCCTGACCCAGGGGCCATGAAGTTCACAGTTTTGGTAGAGGCAACCTTTTTCAAATAACTATGTACTTGGTTTTTTTTATCAATGCCCAGGAGTAGAGAAGAAGATTTTCAAAGAATTTATGCAATTTCACTATATAATCAATAGAGCCCTGCCCTAGCAATACAACCCCTGACCCAGGGGCCATGAAGTTCATAGTTTTGGTAGAGGCAACCTTATTCACATAACTATGTACTTGGTTAGTTTATTCAATGCCCAGGAGCAGAGAAGAAGATTTTCAAAGAATTTATGCATTTTCACAACAAAATCTATTTAGCTCCGCCCTAGCAATAGAACCCCTGACCCAGGGGCCATGAAGTTCACAGTTTTGTTAGAGGCAACCTTATTCATTTAATTATGTACTTGGTTAGTTTATTCAATGCCCAGGAGCAGAGAAGAAGATTTTCAAAGAATTTATGCATTTTCACTACAAAATCTATTTAGCCCCGCCCTAGAACTAGAACCTCTGACCCAGGGCCATGAATTTCACAAATTTTGGCAGAGGACTCAATGCTGATTACAATCATGCCAACAGTTTGACTGCTTGATGTCCAATAGTAAAGAAGAAGATTTTTAAAGATTTTATTAATTTTCGTGGTTTTTGCCCCATCCCTCAACCCCCCCCCCCCCCCCGGGACAGGGACAATGAAATTCACAATTTATGTTCCCCTTCGCCAATACATGCTTTGTGCCAAATTTGCAAATTTGGTTGAAATTGGTAGAATGGTTGCAGAGCAGGGATGGGGTCGATTACTTTCAAAAGTAATCGATTAAATTACAATTACTTTGGATTTTAAAAGTAATTGATTACAAGCTGATTACAGACATTTTTTAAAGTAATCAATTACATCTGATTACTTTTCCTTCATGTAATCATGATTACTTATGATTACTTTAGATTACATTAAGTTTTATTTATTTTTGTTTAATATTCAAGGACAACGGCATGTTTTTATTCATCTTTCTTTATAAATCAAACTTGACATAATTATAGGTAGTGGAAAATGGATTTGCTAGGGAACTGTTACACAAGTAATTGACCTTCTTGACAAGTGGTGGACTTTTCATTTAAACTGCCAATTATTAGAGATGTTTTTACTAAAATTAACACATTGACTGGACAAGCATGGATAGTTCAATAATTACTATTACCCAAGCTGACCCAGCTTTAGTTTATCTGTGTCTTATGACTAATTAATTCACATTATCTTTTTATGTACACAAAAAAGTGAATTTTAGAATACAGTGTATGTCTCAATAGAGGATTATTTGCTACATGTGTATACATAAAAATACAATTTTTTTCAGAGATATACTGTGAAAACAAATTGTTGCATTAGACACATGTTCATTAATTGAAACAAAAATAAATCAAACTTTAAAATGAGTGGATTTCTATAAGTATATGCATATATCTTGACAAAAATAGCGAATTGCTAAGCTGCTAAAGTATTTTGAAATGACTACTGAATATGGCAAGGAACTGATAGAATTTACTCATTACCAGGACAATGGACATGATTATAAGCATTTCTCGAGGCATTAGAAGATACTTAAATATAGCTTATAATTCTATATTAACTTTTTTAAAAAACAATTTTATACACTGAAAAGTATTCACTGAAAATCATAAAAATCATGATTTTATGAACTTTGTTTTAATAATTGTAATCATAAAGTAATCAAAAAGTAATCATGATTACAGGACTTTTTTCACAGTAATCGATTAAATTACGATTACTTGTAATCAGAAAAATGGATGATTACTGATTACTCATGATTACTTGACAAACTGTAATCGATTACAGCTGATTACGATTACTGATTATGATTAACCCATCCCTGTTGCAGAGAAGAAGCTGAAAATGTTTAAATGTTATCACACGACGCACAACGCACAACAACGGACGAAAATGGATAGCAATGGGTCACCTTTTACTCAGGTTACCTAACAAGAGGCCTAGGGTCCACATTGCTCACCTAAGCACATCGGCTTGGAAAATGCACAAATCAGACCAGAATTGAAAAGTTTACAGAGGAGGACTAGAATTTTCATACTACTTGAGAATGCCTCCATATAAAAACAGCATATAACTTTGCTGTTCTTGAGAAAGAGGGTTTTGAAGATTTTTTTTTAAAAGTTTGTTTGTATATATTACTTCGTTATAATTTGAATTTGATTCCCCGTTGTTTTCCTCCCTACCCAAAAGCCTCATGATTTGAAAAAAATCATGGTAAATTTGCCAGACCACAGTGCAGCGAAAAAAAGAAATTGTATTTTTTTTTAATCAGAACTTCTAAATTGTCACATGATTCACGTTAAAAACATATCAAGGAAGGCCCATACATTTTCGGACCCGGTTTTCATTTTATACACCTATTATAAAACTCCGATTGAAATGATTTCTCACATGATGTTTCAACTATGGTGCAACTATTTTATAGAACGTATTGTGCATATAAGGCACTAGGTTTTCCTGCATTATGCAACCAAAGAACACAGTTCATTTATTCAGTTCCTTCTTCACATAACTTTTCTTAGAGTTTGAAAGAAAACGAACATATTTATTCTACACATTACATATACAGTTTCTTTTCAAAAAGCAAATTCATATTAGGCATAAATAATAGCATTTTTATCGTGTCGGCATCTTAAACCGCAGTGTATCTCGCCACTTCTCATATTCCTGTATATGCATATATGCCGAGTCAATTTACGTAATCCTCCTTTTATTTTTTTTGCAAGCATATGATCATGATGAACTTATTTGGATTTTAGATTGTAAATTGATATCCCTAGACGCGGAGTGCACTATAAGCCATAAATCTGACCTTTAGTTCTGTATTAAGATTTTAAGCGTGGGGCACCCTAAGGTTATTGCCTTAAATACTAGAACTATACAAATTACATTTAATCGATTTTCACATAAACATATACGTGGGTATATAGTCTGCGATACAATTGTTTTTATTTTTTCACAAAAAAGATATGTGCCTCTGAAGACAGTTTAACTCGTTTTCAATTAAAGAAATTAAAACCCTTATATTGCATGCTTCATACGCTGAAATACCATTCTATAAATTTTAACCTCGGTAATCAGGCACATAGCAACACTTTTTCTCCAACATTACTCAATACTATTGAAATCATTCATTGAAAGGCTGATGGACTCCCACTTTTTACAGTGAAGTGATATAAGGAAGATGTAGTATTGTATGCAAAAAATTGGTACTGAAAGAAGTTTGCCTCCAACCCTTGACATTGAAGTTTAACTTTTTAAAAAATTATATAAACAGTAGTTCAAATTGGCCATAACTTTTGAATGAGAATAGATAGGGCTTTCACATATTATACATGTGTATTACCTGTGACGTGAGCTTTAGGAATAAACTATGATTTTTGACTCGTGACCTTGACGTTTACCTTGCCCATGACTTCTTGATGAGAAGTGAAAGGACTTTCATATTATACATGTGTATTGTCTGTGAAAAGACGTTTCTAAATACACTATATAATTTTTTATCTTTTGACCTTGACCTTGAAGTTTTACCTACTTTTCAAAAATTTTAATTTTTCTTTATAAGGTTTGATTGAGAAAAGATATAGAGCTTTCATATATTTGACATGTGGATTACCTCTGACAAGATATTTCCGAGCATACTCTGATTTACGACCCCTTGACCCTCACGATTGACATAATTAAAAAAAAATCAACTTTGGTGATAACTTCTGAATGATATATATGATACATGTAGGGCGTTCATATTTGACACAATATGTCATAAAAAAATGACATCTCACCCACAAGCTTGTTCTTTGAATTTGCTTGTTTCAAATATTTTGCTCCTCTCTTAAAGTTATTTTGAAGTATTCATGACATAATTAAAAAAAAATCAACTTTGGTGATAACTTCTGAATGATATATATGATACATGTAGGGCGTTCATATTTGACACAATATGTCATAAAAAAATGACATCTCACCCACAAGCTAGGACACCGAAAGCGATGAACCACAATTCTTTGAATTTGCTTGTTTCAAATATTTTGCTCCTCTCTTAAATAAAAAGTCAACTAAGCATTCTCACATCGTATTTTGAAATATATAATCATGCTAATATTGAAATTGCTTATCTGTTTTATCTTGTCACATTTGGAAAGCTTTATTTTCACAATTAAAATAACAAATTCGTGGTAAAACCTTCCTTCTCTCCTACAAGAGTATTTTGATCAATTGTCTTGATCAAGGTTATTCAAAACATATATAACATTGGGCAATAATATATAGCCCGTCAGTTTACAAAAAAAGTACACTATATTACAAAAATTTGGGAGGGGTGGTCAAGTGTTACTTATCCCACAGTTCCACTCTTTTAGTGTGTGCAATACTACTGTGATATTAATTTAATGAAGCAGATGTGTTTTTTTTTTTCAACACAGCCTCCACACTTCGTACATGTACCATACAATACATGAAGCGTTTTTTTTTTTTTTTTTTTTTTTTTGATTTGATCAAGTGACCAACTTCATCTCAAATATATATCCCAATGAAACTCTATAAATGATATTTTATTTTCTAAATATCTCATTATCGATTTACATGATGACATCCCGACAGAAAGTTTATTTACAAGTTTTACTAGTTATTACTTACATTTGAAATTTCTTCATGTCTGACACTCAAGCGTTTGGTTTTATCCGCATATATTCTATTGAGAAAAGAAATGAAGTTAATTTTAAGAAATAAAAAAAATATTCTGCAAAACAAGAGACACAAGGGCCTGACCAATCACCTGACTATAAAGGGCCCAAGGTATAAGAAATAAAGCAAAATAAATTAAAAGATGCATGAAAAATGTACCCAAAGCAAGAGACATAGGACAACCAAGAGTTCAACAAGTACTTTTTTTTAATAAATATGAATTAATTCGGTGAGACCCATCAATTACTTTTTTTTTAATTTGCTTTAAGCCTATGGAATTTGAATTATACAGTAAATAATTATCTAATTATATCAGATGAAAAACAAAGGAAAATAACCTCTCAGATGAGTGCAAAATCTCTTTTTATATATAAATAGAGTCTGTCCGGCATTATAACAGCATAACACTGCGGTCCAGAGATTCTTTAATGGGGATTCTTGATCCCGCGATTTTAGGAATTTAAATTTTTTTACTTATTTGTGTAAATGAACATAACTAAAGACAAATTTTACACTCACTTGATGAAGAAAGGTCCAACTCAAAATCAACGATATAAAATGATTCCACAGGAACTCGTTCGAGAGATATTTAATTCAGAGACTTGCGAAAGTGAAGGGGCCCATAAAGGGTTTAAATGTCACGCTTTAGTGCATTATGATTTCTGATATTGATGAAAACTATCTATTCAATGTTTCGTCGTTTTTCAATTTGTAGCATTCTCATATACATATATATATACAAAATAAGTTGATGAAATAGATCATTTTGTGATCACAAATTGATCATATTTAAGAATATATTAAGACATATATAATTTCGCCATGATATAAAAATCTGTATCGTCATTTCGGATTAGGAAATTATATGTTCTCTGACATCCGATGAACTAAAAGTAGAGATACAGTTTTAAGCTCATCCACATTCCTTTTCAATCAAAGAGCGCAACATTACATCCTCGGTGCACGGATTATCTATGTGTAGATTGTTGATATCGTCTTCATCGATCGTTGCCGTTATCAGAAAGATTTTCATTCATCTTTTCGACGAACATGTGGATCCGTGCATCTAAATTAGCTGAATCGTCATCTGATTCGCCATCATCGCTGTTGTCATTGATAGAACATATCTTTGTTCTGATTAAAAGGATTTCTTGTAGGAAAATATTCTGTATTGATATTTTCTTTAGTTCTAAAATTTGTATAATTCAATTAAAAAAAATTCGAATGTATTACCAGTATTATCGATCAAATCAATGTCTGCATTAAACTATTTGTGTCTAACGAATTTTATTATTATCATTTTAAGAAATAATATAATTACCGGTACTCCATACATGTAATTAAATAGCTTTTCCAGAAACTGATGCAATTAGAGTGTTGGGGTGGACCCCCGCAGTTTTCAGAGAAAAAATCTACAAGATAAAAGCAAAAAAAATAACATAGGACCGGAACCCCATCTCGGCAAAATTCTCTCACATTTTAAAAGCTGGTCGTCATGCAGTAAAACGTGTCCTACCCTCTTCAACTTTTTTTTTGGGGGGGGATGGGTGAGTGGTGATGGATGATATAACTGATCTCTACTCTTGTCTCTAACATCTTATCAATATGACGGCAACGTAGATTACGCAACGTAAATTACATCATGTCTATTTGTAGGTAAAATCATAAGTTAATTTTTGTACTGACTGCAGAAATTTTTCGATCGAGAAAAGACTGTACACACAATGTATTATAAAAATAAACACACGGAAATCTAGATATACATTTACGGTAAAAGTGTTCCCACGATCACGTAGCTTACATGCTCAAAAATGAAAAATAAAGATGCTCGTACGAGATATTTTGACCCTAGTGTATATTGATTCAAATATTAATTTACAGATTAATAAAATTAAGTCGTAATATTATACAGAAAATATTAACTTCAAATCTTTGTCCATGCACCTTTACATGTGTAAACTTATATGTTTAATATCGCTAGCCAAGGGTTTCTGATACGCTACTCTCCGCATAATCATGAGGAGAGTAGCGTATCAGAAACCATGAGGTGAGTAGCGTATCAGAAACCATGAGGAGAGTAGCGTATCAGAAACCCTTTGCTAGCGAAGATGATGATAAACGGGTGAAGGAATGAAATTACACAAAATCAAATATTGACATGATCCTCTGTACATGTAGGCTTATAACAATATACTTACTGACAGTTCCATGGTCCCTCAAGGAAATCAATCACTCTCAAAGACGACAGCGAACTGCAGAAAATGATTTGATCATGACGTTAAAATATGACGTCGAAAATTATAGGTATCCAAGCATTTAAATTAGAGAAAATTAGATGTTTTTCATACATTTTCGACACTAAGCTTTTCTATTTAGTTCATTTGTTGTAAAATACATAGTGTAAAATAAGATGTGTTTATGAAACACTATGCGCCCGGCGGCAACAAAGTTCCAAAAAATATTTTCAGCATATAGGTCACAGTCAAGGTCACAAGGTCATTGACCTTGGGGTCTTTTGAAATAACTTAATTCGCGGAGTATGCATATCAAATATGAAGTCTCTATCGCTTATGGTTCAAAAGTTAGGGCGAAAGATATTTTTAGCATATAGAGTACAGTTAAGGTCATCAGGTCATTGATCTTAGGGTCGTTTGAAAGAGCTTAATTATTGGAGTATGCAAACCAAATATGAAGTCTCTATCTCTCAAGGTTCAAAAGTTAAGGCGACAGTTCGAAAAAAAAACTATTTTAGCATATAAGTCGTGTTTTTTGAAAGAACTTATTTATTGGAATATGCATACCAAATATGAAGTCTCTATCTCTCATGGTTTTAAAAATTATGGCGAATTTTTTTTTTTTTTTTTTTTATCTTTTATCAAAATCATAACAAGTCACAAACATATCACAATATTAATATTAACACAAAAAAGCAGCTAAATCATGATAAATATTACGTCTAATCTGAGCAGTTTTCCTAAGTACATCATTTTGAATATAAAGCATAGATTTCAGTCTATGTAGGAGATTTTTCTCTGAGAATATTTCATTTTGTAGTCTACATTTCATCTTATATTTAATCATAATAAAGCTAATAAATGCTACCAAAATTTTATAAAGCAAAGTTTTTTCCACTAAGTTCGCTATAAAATCCAAGTACAATTAATTTCCAAGTAATATCATATTTTAGAAAAATGCTAACTTTTTCCCATATAGGTTTTAACAATTTTACAATCAAACAGTAAGTGTTTCATATCATATTCAGTTTCACAATTTTTACATAAAGGAGAAATATCTTTGTTCCATTTGCTTACAGATACATTGTTATTCAAAATACCATGTAATAATTTTTAATTAAATTCTGATATTCTCTTCTCATATACATTTAAGTTTTTGTTTCTATAAATATTTTTCCATATACAAACACCTTGAACATTAAATGTGTTAATTTGTCCATTTCTTTTCCAACAAAGGTTTTTGAAATTTCATAAGACCGCGGAACATTAAGTGTCAAAATTGGAAATATACAGCCTACGTCATTTCTATCTGTTACAATCAAAACATTCAGTGATAGACAACGAAATGGGCGGGTACAATTTGACGCGGATGTGTGGAAAACATTGGATTAAAATTGCAGATCGAAATTCATTTTCAATCCACCTCAGCTACGCTATGCTAATGTTCCGCGGTCTTATCAATAAAAATTGAGTAATAAAAATTGCTTCTTATCTCTCGTATTGATTTTACAACATTATTTTTAAATAAAAAATGTAAAATTGGTTTCAAATTTAAAATGAGTTTCTTGTAAGAAAATTATGTCATATTTTGCATCTCTTAACCAATCAAAAAGTAACATTCTCTTTTTGTATGTATTTAAAACTCGAACATTAAGGGAGTAAAGTTTTAAAGTAGGATTGTCCATGAAAGGGTGTTGTAGTGTGTTGACTTACTGTTCGTATCCAGCATCACTCTTGCTATTGACATATGTATTCTTCTTGCGCCCCCCCTTTTTTTTTAGATCTTTCAGAAAGTCCTCAATATTAGACTGATTTTCACTAACTGTCCCTTTACGTGGAAGGGAAGAACTTCTGAGTTTTCTTGCGTGTTTTGAGGCTAGCTATTGGTAGATTTTTCCGAGTTTGTTTTGCCCGGGCCATTTCTTATGATCAGTGTGCAAGGTGGCCTCACTATCCAATCCTGTGCCCCACTGCATGCCGTAAATTCCCTCTTCAAAAATGGTGTTACTTGTTGGGTTTTCAAGCTTGGCTTTTACCTCTGGTATCTGGTCAACTTTTAAACAAACGATTTCCTCCATCACCGTCTCCTTGTCGTTGTTCCATCCTAGTGGATCTGATATCGTATGCTCTAGCCTTTTAGCTTCTGAAGCCGTATCTGTTTCTCTCACCTTCTTGGCCGCCTCTAGATCGCCAGCACGAATTGCTTTGGTCAGTTGGTAAGCGTGCTCCGCAGATTTATGCTTTTCGCCAAAAACTTTTATCTCACACCGATAGAAATTAGAGAGAGGATTATACATTCCTTGAAATACCACAACTACACTGGCATCTGACGTATCAACATAGTGCTGACATTCCGTGGATCCTGGAGTATGGCCATGTTCTCTACAGACTCGACAGACTTTGCCCTTCTTACACTTCTGTTTCCTATGCCCAGTTTCCCAGCAGTTGAAACACTGCACTTTGGGATCCATTGAAGTCTGGGTCTGATGGTATGTTCGGCATTTCAATTTAGCACAGATGACATTTCTTGGAAGAGATTTTCCATCGGGAAGCGGGTCAATGTAAAGAAATCTGTTTCTGTTCAAAACATTGGTCATACGGTGTGTTTCTCGGTGTCTAATGTTTTTATATTTTATTTCACTTCTGATATTTACATCAAATGTTTTGACCATATCAAAGACAGCGCTGTCATCAACGGACAGAGGTAGACCACATATGGTAACCATCAGGACCAGTAGCTCCGGTGAAGTAGGGGTTCGAATCATACACCTGTACAGAGATGTTTCTAACCACAAATCCTTCTATAGCTAGCAATGATCTACATTCTTTAGTTTTGAGGTATACTCTCCATAGATCCCGCTCTAGTTGGATACAGTGAACTTCATTTCCTACCTTCTGATATAGCTCCTCGTACATTTCAAAATTACTGATTTTATTTACTTGATCCAACTGAATTTCTGAGTTTTTGATATATATAAAGGTTTGATTGTTGAGATTATACACTGGACTCCATTGGCAATGATTGTATTTACAATCCGCCACTGTTAATCACTAATCGTATGAGTCCTTACGTGAACACAAATCAGCTGGTGCTTTAAATCCTGCAGGCATGCTTATGAACATTTGCTAAGATGTGTCTTAAGACGTGTCGTAGGATATTTCCTAGGACATATCTTAGGCATATCTTAAGATTATCTTAGGATGTAAAACAAAAGCATCTTAGGAATATCCTAAGTTAAGATGTCGTAAATTCCATCTTAGGCATTTTCTCCTTTTTCTTTTTTGTAAATGAAACACTACCTATTTAAAGTTACCATCATGAGTAGATGTAAATAAAAAAGGGGGTAAGCCCCCCTTAGCTATTTAAAGAATTTAGTTAAATACAGAAAATTTGTTTATAAATCCAAATAATCATAAATTTATACAGATTTGTCTTAGAACAGACATATATTACTAATAGCCATTTTTTCGGAGCAAGTAAAAACACGTCTTCTCACCTGCTCACCACGTGACAGTTTGGCGAAGGTTAAAGCTGACAACAAACATACAAACAGATAGGACAAAAACAATATACGCCTCAGATCTATCGACCCGGGTGCATAACAATTGTACTATCTTTGTAAGATATAGATGTAAAACTGTAGCTCTCCGGGAAAAAATATTTTGACCGACCGGTCTGTCAATATCAATATACTACATAAAAATGTATAAATATATAATTTCTTGTCTTTTGATCGCTTTTTTAATTTTTTATAACGCACCTTTTTTCGCGATATTACGCCTTTTCAGAGGGCGTTATAACGCCTTTTAATTTTTTCTCTGTAGATTGATGCTAATAGGCTTTCGCACAGATAAGAGATTGGTACCCTTCAATTTTATAGAAAGAATGTCAATGTCCATGTTTTGCTATGGGAAACTCGAAATATGTGTCCGACCAAAGAGTCAAACAGGAGGTCTTAATGGCACATAGCTGCAAAACTGTAGCTCTCTGCTTGAGAAAATTCGGACAGATGAAGCAGAGAGCGTTGTAAAAACCTTCGATTTACGCCGACGATATTTTGTCGCTCACTATGGGTATTTTTTCCGTGTATTTTATACTATCCCCAGCTTTGAAAATAATTTTAAATGGTATTTAATAATCAATCATACATTCAACTTCAATTCCTGATCATTTACTTACCTCCAAACGCTAACAAATGGCTGCTTGTGGTTACGGACGTCGAAATGGAACTCTTTTAAACCGACATTACAAAATTATATACAGGACTGTTTCGGACCCATAAAAGGTAAACAAAATATCAAATATAAGAGTTAAATATATGAATTAGTATAGGATACCATTCTAAAAGCCAGAGAAAGCTTAAACTATACAAAATAAATACCTTAAGTAGAGACAAAAATACGTCGGCGTAAATCGAAGGTTTTTACAACGCTTGGATCTGTAGCTCTCTTTTTTATCTGTCCGAATTTTCTCAAGCAGAGAGCTACAGTTCTGCAGTTAAATGGCACAATGTAACAAAAATTCTGCGAAAGTCTAATTAAATTTCACTCTTTTCCAATTTGTGTGTTTAAGTTCCCTATCATAAATATGGGAATCAAAAAGGTATGAAGAAGGAATAGTTTCATTTTCCCTTGATATTTCCTGTGGTTTGATGGACAAGCCACCTATAGGAAACTTCAGAAACTAATTGAAGGCCGGACGGTTTTAAAGCCCCTTACTCGGACAGCAGCCAAGAAGTTTTAACTTAACCTCGGAAAAACAACACATTATATTTACATTTCCATTTATTTGTCTATATTTACATTTTCTTTGTTTTTCTAGTAAGCCAACTATGAAATTGATTTGAACACCATTTTCGTGTAAACTTACGAGTAGAAACGTACGAGGGCAGCGATCGAGGTTTTTTATACCCTCGCTTGAAAAACGGGAGGATATATAGTAATCGGTATGTCTGTACGTTTAGCTGTCCGTCCGTCTCCTCTCATACCACTGAATGAAATTTGATGAAACTTTCACAGACGGACGGACAGCTAGGCGGACGGACGGATGTATGGACGGACGGACATACCGATTACCATATACTTTTCAAGCGGGGGTATAAATAGCTTATAGAGGTATCAAACTTTATACATAAAGACACACACATAAACCTGTACACATTTAAACACGTGAGAAAGTTGTTTTCATATAGAAAAGAGAAAGGAGAGAAGGAAAAAGAGAGAGAGGGAGAAAGCAACAATAAAGAATTGAGAGAAAAACAAAAAGGTGGGCGTAATAATGAACATTCGTTTGTTGAAAAAAATTACGTATACATGTAAGTATGTACAAATGAATTACATGAATAACATGTATCACAAATGCTCTGCCAGTTATTCTCAAACTCTGTTTATTTACATCAAAGGCGGATCCAGGGCCGGCGCGCAGGGCGTGTGCCCTCCCCTTTTATTTTTTGTTTATAAAATTTCTATGTCCATTGTTCCAAAATCAAGGAAAAAGTTCTCATACTTGTAAGAATTTGTCACATTCCGGACCCCTTGCCCTAGACCCACTTGGGGCTTCAGTGCCGCCCCCGGGTCCCCTGCCTTCTTCTGCGCCCCCCGTTAAGAAATTCCTGGATCCACCACTGTACATTGTTTCAAAAGTAAAACATTTTTTCTATCAAGATTCTTTTTACAATAGTTGTTTTAAGAGTCATTGTACTTAGAACAGAAAGGTTATATATTTAGGAGAAAAATAAAATTTTTAGTTATCAGTGTAATCAAATTTTGCACTGTATGGACATTCTTTTTCTTATGTTTTCCAAATAATATTTCTTATATAAACCTCTGAAATAGGAAATAAAAATCATATGAACAGAATATTTATTAATACTTTTGACATCCCTAGTTTTAAGAGTCATTGTCCAGGACATTCTTTTTCTTATGTACTGGAACATTTTAAGAATTGGCATTTTCTGGTCTATTAATGTTATTTTAATTAAAAGGGAAATTAAAGATACATTACCTTAAGTTGCTTTATCTTAGTTGATGGCATACATGTATTTACCATGCACTTCAAAACAAAACCAATATATGAATATAATGGCAGTGTCCATGTTTTGTTGTGGGAAACCCAAAATATGTGTCAGATCAAAAAGTAAAATACGATGTACACAATGGCAATATATAATAAAGATTCTGTGAAAGTTTTATCAAATTTCATTCAGTGGTATGAGAGGAGTTGCGGATAAGAGATGGGTTCCCCAAAGGGTAACAGACAGACGGGCGGACAGACAGACGTACAGCTAGACAGACGGACGGACATACCGATTATTATATTCCCTCCCGGTTTTCAAGCGGGGGGTATAAATACATAATATGGGGGGGGGGGAGATTGACAGTACAAGAATAGAAAAACTGAAAGTGCAGGTCAGCCTAAATTATGCAGCTTATTTTTAACATAAACAGTATGACTGGAAAAAGTGGGAGGATTGCAACCCTCTCCCTCTCACTCCGCGTATCTGGAAAAAAATATCACTTCTATAATTCTTACCCAATTTCAGGACGGGCTTTTTAAATTTAGTGTAAATCAACCATTATTTAGTTTTCAATAATTTGCCTTTTATGTCATTTTGATCTTAAAAGCATTTGTTTTCTTTCCTTGGAGTATTTATTTTGAATTTGTATCTGTTCAAACAAACAGAAATACGGAATAAAGAGAGTTATGAAAAACTAAAGGCACTGTGAGCAATGAGCTCACTAAATGACCTCCCCGCCTCCCATATGAATAAAATGGTGCACAATGGCAATATGTAATAAAGATTCTGTGAAAGTTTTATCAAATTGCATTCAGTGGTATGAGAGGAGTTAGGGATGAGATGGGTACCCCAAAGCGTAACAGACGGACGGACGTACAGACGGACGGATATAACGATTACTATATATATTCAAGCGGGGGGTATAATAATTCTCCAAGAGAATATCTTATTCTCCTCCCTTAAGCTTAAATTCACCAATAGATTTATTTGACCTTTTCCGTCTTTGATTACGCATTTTTTCCCCCGCTGATACGATTATCCACCTTTACGACAGAAGTGAAGAACAACAGAATGAACTTAATTTACTTGGCAGAAAACCAAAATTCTCATTAATTAAACTAGAATTAATATTCATTGAAATCCATTTCGAAAACACCAAAAACAAATAATGTACAAATACAAGGTTTTAAATATAATACATAAAGCTTTGTGAAACGCTTTATACAGCACGAAGCAGAAATATAATCTGGTTGGAAGTTTTCACATGCGATGTCAGGGAAAACAAAACTACCTCAGTAACATGTCTGTGATATCTACATACGGGTCCCTCCATAAAAGGAGGCTCAAAATAATAAATCAAATCAATATGTTGAACGGTATAATCAAATTGTTCTAGCAGATGAAAAAAATCTTCATTTATAAGAAAGTAAAATTCAAGAGCTTATTGTCATTATAAACTTCCAGTCAAGTAGTCTTGTCGACCTCTGTACCCTTTTCTTATTCACTTTCAAATCGATCATGATACTCACAAACTTGAGTCAAAGGAATGAATTATCAAGATGACGATCAGTATTCAACCTCTAAATTTATTAAAACAATCCAAATTGATAGTGCAAACGTGGACCTCCAAAACTTATCAGAGGTCGAATCAAGTTCCACGGAGGAGTAAACATCTCCTGTCGACCGGTCAACACATCAAGTTGATGAAACAGTCTTGAATTTATCATTTTACAAGTTCTATCGCTTCTCTTCTTTCACCACTGTATGAAATTTATTGAGACTTTCACAGAATCTTTGTTATATAGTTCTATTGTGCACCTTCTATTTTACTTTTTCATCGGACATATATTTTTGGTTTTCCAGAGGAAAACATTGACACTGGAATTTTTTCTGTAATATTGAAGGATACCCATCTCTTATCTGCAACTCCTCCTATGCCACCAAATGAAATTAGATGATACTTTCACAGATTGTTTTATTACAAAATGCCATTGTGCACGGGAGGGTATCATATAACTCCTTAGTTACATTAATTATGAATCGATGATTTTGAAATAAAACATTTAACAAAGTTTCCCGAAAAGATGTTCATCATGACAAGGTTAAGTAGAGGTATTGTGAGCAATTAGCTCACTAAATGATACCCCCGCCGCCCGTTATAATGCCAAAGTCCATGTTTTGCTGTGGCCTTGAAACCCAAAATATGTGTCGGATCAAAAAGTAAAATAGGAGGTGCACAATGGCAATAATAATGTAATTGAGATTCTGTGAAAGTTTCATAAAATTTCACTCAATGGTAAAGAGGAGTTGCGGAAAAGAGATGGGTACCCAAAAGCGTAACAGACTGACGGACGGACAGACGGACGTACAGACGGACGGAGGGACACACCGATTACTATATACCCTCTCGCGGGAAGTATAAAAATAATCTTATACATGTATTTACACACATAACTTCTCTCTGGATAAAAGATGTTCTGCCCTCTCTTTAATCCGTATTTCTATTTCTCCATGCATCACATTCTTTTTTTAATTTCTAGATTTTAGCATTTTAGCATTAGATTCTAGATCACAGCACCTGTTTTCTGTTTTGTAAATGATTCTGAGAAATTTCTGCTTCATATGAATACAAATATAGGTCTGCTGATAAAGGGTGCAGTTGGTACCCTTAGGAATTTCAGTCAGATATTGCCATTCAGAAACTCGAGCATCTTTTTAACTTCAGTGTACAATCAGAATGTTTTTTAACAAATCAACTCTGCAAATGACAAGGTTATTTAATTTACGAGTTCCATTATTATTGAAAAAGCAGATATCAACGATGCCAGAAAGCCTGAAATAATTTAATTTATCGTTGGAAATATTTGTATATAAAGATGAAAAGTCTTACTAAGTTTTTATGTTGGTAATTCTTGTAAAATTTTGTGATTTCAATAGTTCACAAATTTTCCGATTTACACCACTTCTCGAATTTACTAGTATTTTTGAACAATACTCTTGTTTCTCTTCGCTATGTATCTTTGTTTGCAAGGAATTTTGTTAAGTTTTGGTATCCAATATAGATATGAAATTCAAATTCATTTTGGCTGTTTGGAGTATAAAAAATATTCAAAACTAACATATGATTTTGAAGAATTTCCTCCTTAGAAAGAGAGCTATGAGTATGTTTGATTGCAACTTGTAGAATTAAATCCAAGTTCTTCTTAAATACATTTTATACAACGAGCCTTATAAACAAAGACAATGTTGTTACCTGCTTTGTCAGCAAGGACCAGTGAGTACTGATAATGTAATCATATAATCTTTTTTCACTTCTTGATTAATGAATACAGAATGGAAGATGGTTTTAATATTGCTCCTAGGTTGCTTAATGCGCGATTTTAACATACATCTGATATATAACATCAATTCTGACAAAGTGTTAAGGTCTTCTTTTTCATGTTTCGTCCATCAACTGGCGTAATAATCTACAGAATTCATAATATTTAAATTATAACACCAACTGGAGGTTCCCTATATCCCTACACCCCTGGGTTCCCTATATTTAGAAACTTATGAAATTAGTCATCTGAGATCCGTATTATTAACTACTATTAATTTACATCACCAGTAATAACGTGTCCAGCAGGACCATAATTAAAGGATGAAAAGAACATGATATTATAAAGAAAATTTTAGAAAATGTTAAATTCAATCTGTTTCCAAGCACATTGGAAGTTATGAGCCTGACTAGAAAAAGCTAGCAGACATATGCAGGCGGACAGACGGGCGGACATGAACACCATACCATCATGTTTTCCATTTTTAAAGAATGGATATGCAAAATGATAGACTTGGGCAAAATAAGAAACATCTAACGAGTAAGTGCACCTTCATGTACAGCATCATACAGTCGTATATGCACTTCATGCACACATCAAGCAATTAGCATAAAGAAATCATTGTCAATGGTCATAAAAAGAACATTAGGGGTAGTCTTGATCAAGTTTATGTGCTTTTCAATGAAATGTAACACTTACTGGACGTTTGATTAAAACAGTGTTTGCAAATCCATACCAAGAAAATTGCAAGAAGAAACCATTATGCTTTGTTTTAAGTTTGAGGCATTTGCGAGTATGTTATCATATAAGCATTTTCCAAGTTTTTTCCCTATGTTTTACGTCCACCCATCTTTCAAAAACCAACCAATATATTCGCAAAAACACACATACTAAAAATAAAAACAGAAGGCTTTTATAGTCATAATAATGACTTCATTCAAAGGATTTGTTTTAAAAAATGTTTTTTTTTCTCTCGGCAAAACTGAGGTTATCCAACAAAACAACAGTGCAGGTAAATGATCAGAATATTTTCTCTCATGTTTCCTGATTTTGTTTATTTTTCTAATATTTGCTGTCAAAACCAAGGCGCATGCGAGCACTTAGCACTGAAAAACATTGGAATGGCCTAAAGGTGAAATTGTTACATTTGCAGTCAAAAAATACTATGACTGAAATCAAATTAGAATTCTATTGAAAATATGAAAATGTCTGCAGTCAAAGGGGGGATAATTACAAAAAGGTCATCTTTTTATCTTAAAAAATCTCCATCCCTGATATGCAAAGTGTGTATTTTTCTTAAAGTAATTTACTGTCTGTATTATTTTTTTTTTTTACTGTAAAGTTGACCAGGAACCAAAAACAAATAAAATATATCTAATGTAGGATTCTTCTCATATTTCTTATATTTAAAAATTGATGAACGTTTCACAGAATCAAGAAGACAATATCACTGAGTGATGGTATCATTGGTATTAAATTTGACCGTTTTATATTAGAGAAAAGGTAAGGTCAAGGTCATAACTCTTTTCCTGGGCATTAATTAAAAAAAATTCTGCGGGAAATTATGCGATCTTTACTTGTATTGCTAAAGATTTAATGTTTTTCTTTTTGCATAAAAAGATACTACCATAAAGGGTCTATAAGATGATATTACCACAGTGACATAAATAAGTAAACTGAAAAGGGATATTGGCTAATCCGAATTTTCTCTACTTTTCTTTCTTTTTTTTTTCTTTTCTTTTTTTTAGGATATTTTAGTTATTTTTATATGCTTCCTATATTTAAATTTTTCTCATTTTCAAATATGGTAAAGTTGTCACATAAAGATACAAAATGATACAAAACAAAACTTTTTGGTCATTTACTAAGAGAGAAAAAAATATATTTTATGGATTTTGCTCAAATTTTTACTCAGATTGGAAGCTTATAAAAGCTGATATAGTTCTAGTCTGTTTGAAAAATCATATTTATTTGATATATTTAGAAACTTTAGTCCATTATTATTAATTAAACTTACATTTAAAAAGTTCTTCAAGTTTTATTGCGTAAAAATATAACGATATTCATTGTTCTATAATAATTATAAGAGACAGAAAAAAAATATTCTTATACGCCATCATTCAACAAAAAATATAGTCCCTGCTAGTTTTCAAAAGTGGTTTACCATTTCTATTTAAATTGTACAATTGTGATTGGGAAAGAAAAATATGGCTTTTTAAATATCTAACACCTTAACAAATAAGACATTTCAGCAAAAGTACTTTGAATATTTCATCTAGTAAGAAGCCAGAGAAGAATTCTACCTTAAACATCGAAGTATTATTCTACTGTAAAATCACAAATGTTCGTGGGGGTTTAATTTTCGTTGTTTCGAGGTATTGAGAGACCCACGAATTTATGATCACAACGAAATGTAAAATTTCATATGCATTACACACTAAACCTTCTCCAACCACGAAATCAAATCCCCCCCCAAAAACCAATATTTTTCCCCAATCTCGAAAATTTGACCCCACGAAAATTTGTGATTTTAAAGTATAT